>NC_086352.1:24529450-24831858 GCF_036324505.1 Eleginops maclovinus
ATGTTGTTGATTTATCCTCCATTTAATCTAGATTCCGCTAACGTGGCTGCCTACTTCCTGTCCAGGTAACCACTGTTCTGCACTGGGACTCATCAGTTTTGCGATGCCCTACTGCACAGATCTTGGATCAGCTTTAGAGCCCGGAAACAATCAACCCCTGCACCAGCCGCATACGTGAAGGAGAACTGACTTTCTATTTAGTGATCACTTCCAGACTATGCAAACAGACTTTCTATTTATTTCTCAATTTGAGTAGTTTTAACTGTAGATCATGATTATCTACCATGGCCTAAACCTCTGATAGACCATAAACAGATGACTCTGCCGTGTAAAGCTCCATACACTAAAGTAGTGAGCAGGTTGGGACTGTTTGTGACGCTGAAGGTGAGGGTGGAAAGATAGGAGACCATTAACACATTAATTACTTGAAAAGACAGATGGTAAAGGTATTCCAGGTGAGTTATGATGGTCATTTCCAACATGTTTTGACTAAACCATTATTATTATATTATTTTTTTCTGGTTACATCTTGCCCTCAGTAGGAAGGCTAAACCATCTACAACGAAGCACTTTTAAGAAGTATGTCCATATTATTTCAAATGTATGTAGTGATTTAAGAGTTGAAATCTATTTTTGCCTAATAATAGGTACTCATTTGTCATTTTAAGAGTTTTTATTGAAGGAAGTCTGATATGACCACAGAGAATTGACTGAAGGAAGTCTATAACTGTAATATACTGAAGCAACAACACCCCCTGTGGGTGTTAACTATAATGTGAATGAGGAATAAGAGACATGCTTAATAGCTGTTTTTAGTTGTTCTAATCTCCTGTGTGAAAGGAGGCCCAGGTAGTTTATTTTATAAATTTCAAATGTATTCACCAAATACTTAAAAAATGAGGTTCATGTGATTATATCTTTGTCTGAAGATACTGAATGATTTTACAGATATGTATTTTACAGAAATGTAGAGTAGTTGTGAAATCCATGTGAATTAAATTAGCAAAGAAATGTTGATAAACAAAAATGTTTGCGCCTTTTGATTGAATTTTTGATTATTTTGAGGTTAAAGATTTTACTATCCATCCTTTCTTCCTGGCACATCGGCAGTATATACATATAGGACCACCAGGAAATGCTTTGACTTCGAAAGCACAGCAAATTTCACTAACCTCTACATCTCGCCCTAAATTATGAAGCTGGAACGTAATGTTGGCAGAAGCACTTAATGCTTAATACATTACACATGCAGCACTGGCTGTACTGGCATTGGTTTTCTTCCACATGTTTCTGTTCAATTTCAATAACTTAAAACACAAGTTACATTTGTAAAAAATGTGTATGGTCTTAAATATTAGCTGTTCAGAAGCTACAATAAACAGTATTGATTTTAAACAAAAAATACATGAATTCAGAAAAATGTGTGACATTCTCTCAGATATACCATGCAATCAGCAATAAAAGTATTCAAACAAAGTGAAATATACTGATCAGTGAGTTACCACATTATTTTGACAGAACCACCTAAAGCAAACAAATAAAGGTACTGGAATTGTTCCTGATAAAAATACAATACATACATATACACAGCATACATACACCATACACAGCTCAAAATTTAAAGGAAAACATGCCTGTGTCACATGTGAGGTTTTCTTTATATTCTTATATACTTTGTTGTGCAGCAAATATGAATTTTCTTCTTTATCCAATATTTGGTCCAATCCAAAAACCAACAGTTTGCAACTTCAAAGGCTGGACAACCTGGATACCATGACAACCAGAGTGATTGACAGGTGCTGCAGTTCTCGCAGTCAAAAGGGGGTGGAGAGGAGGACACCTGGTTCAGAGGGTCAGTGTCTGAAGAGTATGCCTGGAATCTGCCACAACCTATCCTGAACAATCGTGTTTCAATAAAACCTCATCTTAATATTGGGCCTGAAATTAGACTTAGATTAGACTTGAAAGATTCCTTTCACACTTAATTTTAAATAAGTGTAAAGTAATACCTTTTCTATGTTTTGTGGTAATGTAAGAGTAAAATGTAGTAGTTACCAAGGCTTCAAGCCTTACTGTGTAAACTGCTGGATGTAAGGTCGTTTACAAACCATGAATCCCCAGACCCAAAATATTGAAGCTTTTATTCGACTGCATTTTATGATTTATATTTCTCATACAACGTAAAGGAATGATCAGCTTATAAAATATGATGCATTGTCATACATTTAACTTTATTTTATAACTTGCTGCACAATGAGAAGTTTTACTATAGATACTATGAGTATCTTATTTTTGCATGATTTTTACTGAGGTCATTTTGTTAGTATTGCTACTTTTACTTGGGCTAAAGCTGAAGATTTCGTAAAGTTCTGATGCATGCACATTCTTTTTTTTAAAAAGCACTCAGAAACGTAGCAACTATTTACTAATAGTTTTCAATCTCAGTTGACCAGCGTCCAGCGTCCAGTGACGTGTGTGTTTAATCAACAGCCAATTTAAATTGAGTCAGCCTGTGCCTCTTGATAATTTGGGTTAGGGTTAGTACGTTAATTTTTAGTGAGTCTCAGTAGAGTCTCAATACATCCTGAACAAGAAGCAAGAAGGTAATTACCAAAGATTATAACAACGTAAAAAAACATACATTTTCTTTCTTGTTTACAGTAATAACAACAATCCATTTTAAGGAAAGGGGAATATTATTCATCAGTAAATAAAAAAAACTATAATGTTGTAAAAATGTGCATGGGGAATAAGAAGTCCCAGGGCTACCAAGTTAAATAGGGGTTGAGGTATTTCTATTGTGAAAAAGGAGTTTTGCTAAGTGATGATGTGTGAAAGTTTTATATTAATAATAAGGTGAGTCAGAGAACTGAATACAGACTCATGTTTATCCTGTGAGTTACAGAGATGTAGAGTTAAGGTGTGTGTGTGTGTGTGTGTGTGTGTGTGTGTGTGTGTGTGTGTGTGTGTGTGTGTGTGTGTGTGTGTGTGTGTGTGTGTGTGTGTGTGTGTGTGTGTGTGTGTGTGTGTGTGTGTGTGTCGTCCGTCCGTCCGTCCGTCCGTCCGTCCGGACAAGCTTCAGCCTCATCCCTGCCTACGGGACGCCATATTGTCTGTCCTGGAATGCTCTCCATGTGACCTTTGACCTCTCTGGTGCAGAGGAGAATGCCGACTGTAACTTTGTGGTAATAGTCTGTATCACACACACATTGGAAACATCACTCACTGGCCGTGTTGCTGGAAGACCTCCAGCAATGTATTACCTCAGCGAGCATTAAATGTGTCCACATCTGCTGAGAACACAATTCATGTGCATTAGAGGTAATTTCATTTTATGAAGTGACAGGAGGCATGTTTCACTGCAGTTCACCGTGCAAATATTTCTTCTTATCCAAGGGGGTTTGGAAACAAATATTCAGAGAGAGTACAATTGCAAATGTCATATATCTTGTGGAAATATTCTACACAGGCCTTAAAATTTAAGCTCCACCTTTTGCTTTAAAAGGTAAGATGGATGTGCACAGATTTATACTGTACAGTTCCTCTTTACAAAGCTTAAGTAATTGTACTAAAGAAAAAAATAACATTAATATATACCTAACATCAGATAAGCAAGTTGATCCATCAGACGTCTAGAAGTGGGTCCAGTTCTGTAGAAAAGAAAGCAATGCTCACTCTGTAAAAAGGTAAATAAATAGGGGCATATTTTTGTTATTACGAATAAAAACCAGACAAAAGAAGACATGACATCATTGTAGGCAGATACACTTCAGTTTGATTGTACACAAATATAGTTAGCTACCTCAAAGTTTAACGGCAAAACCTTTCATTTATCCATAGCCAGTCGACCTCAAAGGATCAGAATGCAAAGCAGCCACAACTTAAACTGTGAAGGAAAAATAGTGAGGGTCTGAGTCTTTATGGTTAAAATAACTGTATCAACATTACCATCAAATGTAGTGCACCATTTTTCATCCTGTCTCTTTCTCCGAATGGTTGCATCTTCACTTCATCAGCTCTTTTGGTTTTATTTTACTTTTCCTCCCAGCAATTACTAGCAAGACAAAATGCAGACAGATCTGCGGCCCATCATCATCATGACTCAGTGTTTGTACACCTTCGACAGAATCAGTGATTTTGGTTACAAGTCCACCAAGTAACACAGTATGTTTAAGGAAGACATTCATGTGGTGAAGCTACGAAAACCTTGTTTTTATATTTAAACTGTTTTAGTTTGAGCCATTAAAGAGCGAATGACTAGTTGTTGACAAATTTAAGATTTCTAATGTGATACTTTTGTTTGTATGGAATATTTAAGTTAGCAGTCAGTTAGCTTAACCTAGCACAAATACTGGGGAAAAAAATGACCGAAAGTCTGGATGTATCTGAAGGTAACAAAGTATGCAGTATCTGCACATCTACGGTAAACCTTACTAATAACTTTATAACATGACATCTTCTTTGTGTAATCTATAAAAAAAAAAAAAAGTAGTGTAAGGCAGGAAGGCTTGCTGTTTCTCACGCTTTCCAGTATTAATGCTAGCCAAAGCTAATATTAAAATGGGATTTATGGGATTATTCATAATAAAGTAATAAATCAATTTACACTGTGCTCTAGAAGAGATATTGCTTCAATTCCCTGTTTCCCACTAGAGGTTGATAAAAGTCAAGCATTAGGCTACTAAAACGTGATTTTAATTTGCTGTTTTACATCAGTTTTTTACTATCTGCTATGTCTTTGTTGCATCTTAGATTTTGAATTTCCCAACGGGGACTGAATATTAAATAGTGCTCACACAATGACTGACCTAGATAAGACTCAGATTACCTTTTGATCCAAATAGATGGACAGGCCTGGCTGGCATTACTGCATTTCAGTAGTACAGTTAGTGAGCATGGAGCACAATAATGAAGCCTTATCTAAGGTGAGTCATGCCGCAAAGACATGTGCTGGAGCATCTTATTCTTCCCTTATCCTTTCAGTCCTGATGTGGTGTTCTGATAAGGACTTGACCTACTTGCACCTCCTGAAAATGACATTTCACCATGCAGCTGCACACCTGGAAACAGTGCCGTCCAGGATGTAACTGTGCTGCTTTGGGCCTCTTAATGGGATGTTGCTTGATGCAATCAAACTGGTTCTCACGAATGTTGCTGTAAATGAAGCTAGAATGGTTCCAAGTTGTTGAAGTTGGTTGCAGATGTGTTGTGACAGACTGACAGGAAATGATGTAATGTACAACCAACCCTCCCAAAACAGATTTTCATATTTATTTCAAAGGTCAGAGATAGTTCTGAGCTCAATGCAGGATATGTGTGTAATATTATATATGCATGTGTTTATGTAGCTGTTCAAGGCCCAAGGGTTTTTACTGATGAGTAAATATAAACCACCTGGAGATCCTTGAGGGAAAACCTTGACTGCTGATCCTGGAATCAATTACACACTACAGATAAAAAACAGCAGAGGGTACATTCACTAATGGAGCTCTTTTGTGTTTGCCCATAAATACATGTGCTGTCATAAATCAAAACCAACTTAATACTTTAGTTGTCTGAGTTATATGTATTTGTATTAAAAGTAAGCTCAAGATGCAAATCATTTATTAAGGTTTATTCTTTCATTTGTCATCATGTTTGCTGGCTTTTAATGTGACTCAGTTAATGTGCCAAAGGAAGAGCTTCCAGTCCCACCTATGAATACTCTAAGTTTAATGTGTTACAAAAAGTATGGCTTAAATAACTAAGACAATTCACAAGATGGCTTGAGTCACAAAAACATATATTTAAGTGCGTTTATTTACAGAAAAATTGTGAAAAATCACAAGGACATTCAGTCCAAAAATAGAAAGGGAAAAATAATTATATATTCACACAGGTTCCTCTCCACTCTACAGGCACCGTCAGACTTCCCCAATCATTGGTGGCCAGAGGCTGATATATGTTAAGCCCCTCCCCATAGGCCAACCAAATATTTATCCAATTCATTAATGGAATTCTAAATAAGTATTCAAAGGCATCTTAAAATAATCAAAAAATCAAAAAAGATTATCATATGCTTCTATTTTTAACAATTAAAGCCCTTAAATTGTAAGAAATTATTGTCAACCATGTCCGTGCGTTACATGGTATGGTCCAAGTGGCAACACCGGTTTTGTATGCATTTAATTTTCCAATGACACCAAGCTAATATGATGTTAAATCAACATACACTTGAAGCAAACTGCTGATTACATTTAAAATGTATAAAATGGGACAAGTATCAAATGTGGAATACAATCTACAAATAATAATTGACTATTAGTTTAAAGGTTATTTATTTACCTTATGGAACTTGTGTAGGCTAACCAGATTCATTGCTGTGTTGATTTGCTATGTGGCTCATCTTACCCCTAAACATCTCTGCTCTTCTAGTTGTTTTTTTGTTTCAAATATGACATTTACATTGCACTTTATACTATTCTGCTGTGAGTAGTAGGGCCGGGGATTTTTTTTCATAACGTATTGAATCTGAAATGTCAAAAATAAATGTATCCTCTCTATTTACTTGCTGACACTATTAGTATTATTTATTCTCAATGTTCCAAATTGATTCACAACATTTCAACTGTATTCTTGCGATTTAGAATTTGTTCTCAAGAGAAAAAAGTGTTTTATTCCTGGCACCTTTACTTAAGTGTCATACATAATCTAGACATTTGGTCATTATTTGGGACATTTCCTGGCCTTAATACTCCCAGGTTTTCACATTAAGGAATATTTTAATACTTGTGTTTCTGTATTTAATTTCTAAACATCGTTTCAGTAAAACCTATCAAGGGAAAACATAATCCTTAGAAACTGAACTGAGACATGTCCTTTTCTTTGATTTAATTGTATTAAAGGATTTGCTGACTAGCCACCAGATCGCCTCAAGCTTCTTCCTTCTCTTTATTCCTTTTCCTCTGCTCTCCCTTCCTGATTTTTCTCTGGAACAAGGATCGGAGACAAGGAAAGTTAGTTCTTTACAATTCCATTATTTTATCATTAAAATTCATCACCAAAGCAAAAGTGAAATTAGTACCTTTTAAATATCTTGTTTTTTTAACCCTATGATAACAACTTTAACTAATACAATTGTTTCTTCCCCTATCAAAACCCAGTGTGGACCCTGCACTGAGGTCCTTGTCATTGCAGACTCTTTTGATATAAGGTGGGCATTGACAGACATACAAATCCCTTAAAAGCTTCATCCTTTTTTCCTTCACAAAGGAGCCCACCCAGATCACCCCCCTCATGTCATGATGCAGCGACACATTACCCTCCAATGCATGGCATTTTCCCCCAGCAACATTTAATTCAAAAGAAAAATTCTATTTCAAAAGCAATTTAACAATTACATACAAAACAAATCTTATAAATTAAATCCATTCATGGCAATTAAAAATAAAAAAAGCTCTATAGCCGGGGGGGTTTTATAAATTCATGAAAACGTCCGGTTTTCACAGTTTTTCACGGGACCATTAAGCGTGTACTTAAATTGAATGGCGCTTTGCACAGAAGTCTACTGTACTTAGACTTCCCCGCAACAATCGCAAGTGTCCTCTTTTTCGCCACCTCAAATCTGGTCACCCTAATTTACCCCTTACCCCTTTCCGATCAGTTTACCCCTTAGATTAGTTAAGCCACAAGACCTGTTTTTTGTCATATAGTCATATATTCATGGCCATATATTCAAGTCATATATTCATGGCCGTTTTTATAGATGCATTATTATAATTTTGATTGACAGAAGACATCCTTGCCCACATGACAACATTCAGTATTTTAATTGTAACATTGTTTCCTCCTAGAGGAAGGAACATTTGGCAGTTATACTTTTATGTATATTTAATTATTTGTTCCAACTATTGTTTATGGAATCTCATTTCATTAATTGATATCAACAGTTTTGTTGTCCAGAACTGGTTTCACAGTTGCAAAATTGCTTCCTTGCTGTGTAAATCAAGGATGTGTACTTGCATACAGAGTGAGAATGTCCTTTTGTAATTTCGACAGTGATAAAGTTCTCTGTTTACGCAACAGAAAGCTGTGCATCTTGCTAAATGCAAATTAAAAAAGAGCAGGGAACAGGATCTTTTTAGGATCAAAGTTTATCCATCCCAGTTTACGTAATTCAGCACAATTGTAATATTCATTTTTAATCAGGACACTGAACCGTGGTGCACTGCTGCAGGTTTAGAGAACCATGACCTGACAATTCAAGATTGGTTTCCATGTGAGACTTAATGGAGTGGACTTGGTAAATTGGCCATTTAGAAGCAAATCCATCTAATGAATATGCCTTTCCCTGGGCTCTTTGTCTCTCTAATGTTTTGTACTGCGAGGGTGGTGAATGCCTTTGGTGGTGAAGGGCTTTGTGGCGTTTTATTACGACAATAGTAAACCCTGATGGCTCGTCTGACTGGTTACTCTGGGTGAAATATGCCTGTAGGATGTAGATTCGAGGAAGGAGTGCAGAGGCTGGCAACAGTCCAAACAGTGTGGATTTACTTTATTCCCATATGCAGCAAAATTACGAGTATTCCCAATTTAACCGATTCATACATTGATTCATGTATGTTGTAGTTCAAAATAACCCTTCAGATTCAGATCAGCACACTAGCATATGCTTTATTACACAATACAAGACAGGATAATCATATTGACTCATTCTCACTCCCTCTCCCATCATCACGAGCCATTTCTGTGCATCATAGTGTTCATCCCACACGCACGTTGCAATTCGGTAAGCACAACTTTGCTGCATGTCCATCTACAGTAAGTTGAAACCCTAAATCAACTGCTATAGTAAGGCTTGCTTATAAATATGTCAAAGGCACCAGTCCTTCTGAATTTGAATAGTACAATTGTTGGTCACGTTCTTTTTCCTTTCTTAATTTAAAATAAAATGTCGGATGACAGCTTATTGTTACCCACACTCCACTTATGAAAATTATACATATTTTAAGTTTAACATAAACTATTTGTAAAATATGACTCAGTGAATGTGTCTGTTTCAGTTGTCTAGTTGCAACAGATTGTCTTGTAATCACAACACAATGAAATTCACACTGTGCCCTTAACGCATTGTGCTTAGCTGTGATCGTGCAGCACTAGTCGTGTTAGGTTATTTTTCTTCTTAAAACAATAAGTTGTTTTATTTTAAAAAGTAACTGCGAAGTAAGTCGACTTCAATACATTTGAGCACTTGATGTCTTGAAGTACTGAAATTATTTTAAATTGAAATGTTTTGGCAGATTGTGAGTTTAGTTCTTTTAACTTATTTATTATGAGCAATTTTGGAATAATTATCAGAATACCATTTACAAATATCTATACCTCCAACAAAATGATTTTATGTTTTAATAATACCCCTAAAATTGAAAGGTGTCACTGTGGCAATAGTTAACATTGTGCAGCCTATAAGAAAAGTTTTTAATTTAGTGGTGGATCAATATTACTTTATGTCTTTACTATTGCATTTTGGTCGATAACTGGACCTTAACCTGTAAAATATCAATATTAACTGTTAACTTGATGAGAGAGCTGGGATCTTAAAGAATAAACAAAAAGCAAATTAACAGTTTTATCATCAAAAATCTGACATCACATTTCTTAGACCAGCAGACAGTGAATTTGACACTTGCTTTTTGTGAGAACATATAATACATTCCACCAATCAACATTGTCCTTTGTCCCATAAACACTCACAGCACACGCACAGTCTTACCCTCATACAGCAATTTTCTTTAAAATGTTTCAAAATGAAAAGTGTGTCGTTGTAGACGTAGCCTGCTGTGAAAAGTGAGAAACCAAATGTGCATATAACATAAAGTAGGAGCCAAGGTTCAGATTCACATTCTTATCGTCAATTCTAGTTAATTTAAAATGACCCTGAGCAATAATCAGTGTAAACATTTCTACATTCGCTGCAAGCTAATACAACGAGTAAAGAAAATGATTTGCCTTCTCTGACAATTACTCCATTCTTTGTAAAAATGTAGATGGGAGTACATTTCCTTATAGGCATGCTGGTGTTCAGGTTCACATATTGTATGTCACTGTGCATTTACAAGGCATAAACATGACACCAAGATTTGTAACATTGCGTTATCTTTTTCTTTTATGGGGTATTATACAGAGTCTAATAGAAATATACTTCATATGTAGTTATATACTGTAATGTAGGAGTGCATTCAGTTGCTCCAGCAGTAGATATGTAGAGGCTGTTCTGCATAAAGTGAAGGTAATTTGCCAGGCTAAGGAAAGGAAAGAGCGCAGCAGAGGTCATTCTGAGCAAGGCTCTGGATCAGTCTGCACCACTCCACCCTCTTCTGAGTGATGTAAGCTGGGGTGATGATTTGCACAGGAAGGCGTGGCGAGCCTTCCACCCTTGCCTTTTCACACAAGGCCTCAGCTATACAGATAACGTACATGCCGCAGTCATAGCTGTTCTTCTGTGATGGGCAGGGCTCCTCCACAAACTGCGCTTTTCTCCCCGCACCTAAGAAAGGCTCCAAATTGCAGGCGATGCGCCGTGCGTGTGTTGAATTGCTGCCATTTTGAGAGTCATAGTGTGCAAAGTGGTTGGAGTTGTGATGGTAGACTAGAAGACTCCAGTGGGATCCTCCGGCAGTCTGGTTGGAGTTGTCGTTAACAGCCAGGAAGACCCAGTGACGAGAAGCAAGATTTAACGGCTCCAGAAATATTGCTAACTCATTCGGGCAGGAAGCACACTTTATGTACTGGGTGACCTCTGGGCTGATGAAGGTGATGGTCTCCCCCAGGACTCTGAAGCGTTCAGCAGCAAAGTACTCAAAGGCAAAACCAATGACTTGGTCATTGAGCCAGTAAGGTCCTTCCAGTAGGGACACATCAGAGCGTCGCAACAGGCTGTCCTGGTAGCTTACCACCACAGGGTCCATCCTCCAGTCTGAGTGTCCGTCTGGAAAATACACAAAATGCATAGTGCTGAATGTTTAGCTGATAACGTTGTGCAAAATGTACTTCTCCCTCACCCTGCTTAATTTTGTATTATCATCTGCTTTCATTTGTTATTTGACTTTCCAAAACATGTTATGTCAGTTGATATAAGAAAATGACTTTAAAAGAAAAGACTCCTCTGACAATTGCAGTATAATCTTTACATCTGGTGTCACTTTTTAAACAAAAGAAGGTTTGTGAAATCATCCTGAAAATGATGTAAATTTTATTTGATGGTCGATTACCAACTTGCGGTACAGTAATAAAATGTATGGCTGTGTTAAGGTCGTACAATGTAAATACCACGTTATACATTCTTGAACTCTGCTGCCTGTTTAACAGAACATTTCACTTGGGTTTGATTTCGGTTTGTTGGAGTTGACTGTTAACTGGTTCATTGTATTAAGAAATCGCGTTTATACCACATATTTACAATAGCATATGATTGGAGATAAGCCTCTAAATACTGTAACAGGCTGCCATTGACAAGTGATGCCACTGCAGAGTCTATCACATTACTGCAGTGCGCTTGATTTGACCATAGACAGCTGCCTGATGATGAACCATAACCATTAGCATGAGCTAGAAGCTAACTGTCACTTCTCCCATCGCACGAAGCGAAACAACTCCGATAAACGTTCATTTTAACGTGTACATCATGAACCGTGTACTGTCAAATTAAAATACATGAACTTGATTAACTGTCCATACCTGTAATAGACACACTCAAATAAAAAGTAGCAGGAAATCTGCAGTCTCGCTCCTCATTGCATTGACTAACGTAAAGCACTACAGGAAGACCTTTAACGTGTTTGCGACAGGGTGTCTGCGCAGTATACTCACTGGAAAGATACCAACTGTTTCGTTACTCTCTGTGATTTAAAAATTATCTTTACTTACAGTTTACAGTTATTTCATGAGAAATAAACCGATAAATGTAAAGAAATAACACATCTTCCGTCACTAGAAACATTAAATACACTCAATGTATAAGTTAAAGCGTGTTTAAAACATCCTTTGAAATCAAGTGGTGCAATGCGTGTGCCTGGCTACCGAGTTATTTAGTTCCTACTTCCTGTGGTTTCGCAACCTCCGTGGAATGACAACATTTGTTGCTATAAATAGAAGCTAAAATCCATTCACTTATGAAAGAGAGTAGGGAACATAAGTGTTTACCTATAATTATTCTCTATTCAGTGTAGCGATAGTAAATCATGAAACAGATCCTTTATTCTTCCAGAAATTTATTTTTATGTAGCTTATAAAGATTGTCAAAAGAATAATACTGTTGTCATTTGCTAAGCAATCCACCTGTTTGTTCAAAAAATATCCCAATAATCATATTTAATATTGTAAATGTACTTTTAAATAAATAAACACATGTTTTCTTATCAAGTCCTGTGTCAACATTTATTTTGGTTGTTATTAACATTGGCTACAACGAAATTCGGACTTTTGACTCTTTTCTTTAAAAAAAAGTATATATATATATATATATATATACTTTATATATATATATATATATATATATATATATATATATACTATATATATATAGAAAGAGTTTTGGGGAAAGAAGTTGCCTTTTGTTTGATTCCAAATATAATTCTACATAATCCCCTAATTGATTAATTCATTCTTTGTTTAAAAATAGGCTACTGCACCCTATTCATGAGAAATATATACATCGTACTCAAAGTTGAGAGGCTAGAAAACTGAGTTGTCACCTATTTTCCAACCTTGTGTTTTTTATAAAAAGAAACCTTTCCGGTCATTATAACGAACAGGGAAGATGCAATTCCCTCATGTAGCCACTACGTTAAAATCAACCCCGGTAAGCTTTTTGGCTCCGGTCCCGGCGGGTTGGCTCCGTCCCTTCGTCCTCCCTCTACTTTTTATCCCCGCCCAGGAGCAGCGTGACCGCGCACTCCTGCGCGTCCCCAGAGCGGCCGCACTGATTAGCAAAGCAAAGTGTAGTTTCCACAGCCCGTCAGCGAGCTGCGAAGGACTGCGTTCTAATTACATTTTGCGAACACGCAAGGATAAAATAGCGCAAGTATTCGGAACGGAGGTACATTTCGAGGAGTTGTTCGGAGCCGAGTGGCGGGAGAGAGAAGGATACACATTAATTTAGTGGGAATGCAGGGAATTAAATAGATACTTAGGCATTTTGTGTGGCTACAAGTGTGTGTGGCTTTGCAACCCATCCTGAGAGCAAGCGGAAAACTCACAACTGAGTCCCACTTACAACTGACTTCAGCGTTCACGTCTGGAGGTAAGAGTGTGATGTATGTAGTTATCGGGCACGGCTGTGTGTGTGTGTGTGTGTGTGTGTGTGTGTGTGTGTGTGTGTGTGTGTGTGTGTGTGTGTGTGTGTGTGTGTGTGTGTGTGTGTGTGTGTGTGTGTGTGTGTGTGTGTGTGTGTGTGTGTGTGTGTGTGTGTGTGTGTGTGTGTGTGTGTGTGTGTGCTGCCCCGTAGTGGGAGAGGGGCTTTGGGGCTGCAAGCAACCAATCATTCAAGAAACTTGTTCCTTTAATCTTCACGCATTTACAAGATGGTTGTCCACGCTATAAGGTGTGCATAGGCTCACAACTGTGTTTTTGTTGAATGAATAGTGACAACCGGAGTTGTGTGTGTGTCTCTTGGCTATGTGTGTGCTGTGAAAGCTTGTGAAAAGTTTGAGTTGCAGCTTAGTCTCATGTCATCTACAGACTGCCTCTAGATCTACATCTAAAGCCTACAAAAGTGTCCTTTCAGAAATGTGACACCATGTGAAAATGATGAATCATGGTTCTTGTTTTGTTTGCCAGGATTACACATCAATATTATTTTGATGTGTCAGTTGTAACCAAAATGTGTATTTTCATCGTCAGACCTTGTGAAGATAAAACAAGACATAGAAAATGCAGACAAAAAACATGAATGCAAATAAAGGATGATGCAGCATAGATGAAATTCATATTAGTAAAAGGTTGTGTGATCGATTAAATATTTGTCTGCAGTAGGGTGGGGTACATTTTTACATGTATTATTTAGTGGAGGTCATAGAGTACAGCTTATAATGCAGAGGAGGCAATAAAGACTGCAAAGCTGTTGTTATAGTACATGGAGGTCTAATGGGGTAAGGAAGCTGCTGAATCATGGGAGAAGTCTGTCTGAACAGTGGACAGACCGTTGTCTTCATGACTGCAAACTTACAACACCAGGTACATTATATTTCTGTGCAAGATGCCTTCAGCGTACCTTTGTCACTTGAGTATTCCCTTGAGGCTTTGGCTTATATTGTGTCTGTACTGATAATTGTGAGTTTATAGTTACGGTTCCTGGTTATATTTGCTGAGGATCTTTTTGGATATTTTGTGCCTTTTTTATTATAGAGTTGTCAGTAGAGTGATGACAGGAAAATGAGGGGGTAACATGCAACAAAGCTTTCGTAGCTGCACCCGAACTGGAGACTTTAGGTCTACAACTAAAGAAATATGAAATGGTGACATGATTAAAACAATAAACCGCATTGATTTGATCAAAAGTGAGCTAAAATTGAGTTTCTTCACTTAAAAGCATGCAAAAGCACTACTTTGAATTCAGTGAAGCAGTCATCACCATTTTTAGCCAGTATCGGACCAACATTGAGTGTTGGACTATAGCACATCCCTGACATAATACCCTTATGTACTAAATATCTACCTCTCATGGGGTTTTCCCTTGCCCATATTTGGTCTTTAGCATTTTATAAAACATATAGGCTAGTGGTTGTCACTTTAGATCAGAATCCCTCTATCCTTTCATATCAGCAAAATAATAAATAAAATGACTTTAATCAAGTAGCTGTAAAGTTCCCCTGAGAGCTGGTCTTGCCCTCAGATCAGCACAGGTGATGAGGGTAAAGTGGGCCTGTCCTGCAGGAATGTGAGGTCTGAGAAGACACAGCTGCCCTGAGCACGAGAGGCGGACCAGGCCGAGACTCCGGCAACTGGTCCCTGTCGACATCTGACACCCCACAGGCCCCCTCTGTCTGCTATTTCTAAAAGACTGGCCTCAGTTTGTTTCACATCGGACTCTCTCTGTGTCGGGCGATATCAGCGACACCACCTGAAAATCCAAAGCTGTGCCTCGGAAGATTGAAAGCTCACTTTTGAAGTTTTGCAGTAGTTGATCTGCCCAGCTGTAGAAGATTTTGTGGCTATGCACATTTAGCAAAATGACCTTAATAAATGTGCCTGAACATTTACTTGAGTTAGTTTTCCTTTCAGAGTAACAATTTATGATTCAGGTTTCGTCACATTGTACATCATGTCCTGTCTCGGAGTGTGGCCTTACATTTGGCTTATCCTGTACTTCAAGTTACCTCAAGTTCATACGCATTCTGTCACTTTGAATCTATGGCCATTGCCTGAACATCCTATAAATCATTCAACAGTAAAGATGGTGGATATAATGCAAACAGCAAACCTAAAGATTTAGTAAGATTCGCCAGTGACATGATTCACAACCTTTCTGTCATAAGATTGATTCAGTTATATGTCCTCTCTGCAAAAAGGACCCCTCCTCTGTGTTTGAGTGTGTCATAAATATACTGCAGCACATTTCAAATGCAGACCGGCAGCACGAAGGCAGAAAGAGTGAAACCACCACTCTGCAGTTTTAAACCCTCCTTGTCATAAGATATTTATCAGCAGTAAAATAACTCTGTCTTTATATTTAGCCTAAGATTCTTTTGACAATGAAATATGTCTGTGGGTTTTAGCAAATAACTCTGTGGACATTGTACAGATATCAAAATTAGAATGAGGTTAAGAAAGTTATTGCTGCTGGGGTGACTACAGCAATACATTTCTGTTCTTCAGAATCTGAATATGAGCTTTCACTTCCATTTGACATTCATTCTCATGTTGGGATTCGTTGCTTCTATTTCTACTGCTTTTACTGACAAGAAACTATTGTTAAAACATCATATTTTATGCATTTGTAGCAAAGCAGGGGTGAAAGAAGGTTATCTATTTACTGTTTGATTAAACAAAAGCATATTTCCATTTTGCTGCATTACCTGCTTTTAGTACACCACACGGGGAGTAACTGTGCTTGAACAGGCCTTCTTTCAACATATTGGTTGGAGTTTCTGGAATCCTTGGGAAGAAATCTCAAGCGTGGTTTAAATCCTCAAATGTATTTGTTTGGTTCTTTAAAACCGTGTTTCTCCTGTGTTTTCTTTCAAACATCTTGTTCTGTTCTCTTTATAATTGAGGTAACAACCTGCTCTGTGTTGTGACTGCCTCTTCGTACATCCACAGCAGCTCATGTGAGCTCCTGTAAGCAAAGAGACTCTAACATAATCTGAAAATATTAATGACCCCCTTCATCTGCCCCTGAGGTGTTACCTGCTGAACCGAACCACATCTTGTGTTTTGGAGGGGGAGAACAGGAGTCACGTGGTCCAGGCTCACATGATCGGGATGTCCTGAAAAATATTGCGGCCGCACGGTTGGATTGTGTGGCGTAAGTGATTGGCATGCACATGAAGTCAATAAAGAGGAACCTGCTTGTGTTGCACTGAACAAAGCTCCCCTTTCTTTGGTAGGCCATTATATGAGGCAGGCTTTGGCCTCAAAGGCTCAGCTTCCCTGAGTTTTGCATTTCCCCTCATTAACTCACTGCTGCCAACAGTAGCTGGAGGGAGATGGAGAGAAGAAAGTGCATTGTGTGTCTTTTTAACGATTTAGTTTATGTGACGTGAGCTTAACTTTTAATCAATCCTTTAAAGTTGCTAATGGAATTAAAAAACGCTAGTGATCTGTTTGGGAGCTCATTTTGAGTTGCCTTACATTACATTTCATCCTCCAAGGTTTTGCTTTGGACAGAGAAGCAAGCCTTCAAAGTCTTGTTTTGTTGAGAAACCCCTGTGGTCATTTAGTCAGAGCTTATAAAATAACCGAAACGCTGAATGTTGTGATAAGACAGCAGTTCGCTGAGCTTTTAAAACCTACAGGTGTTTTTGTGATTCTATGATTGTAAATGACTTTCTTGATTAAATGATTGTGTTGGATGTAGATGTGAATCTGGTTAATGGCTTGGATGGTTAAGTAAAAAAATCTGCTAATCAGTGGAAGAGGAATGTTTCAGATTTTCAACTTCATGTGATAATGCCACAGAGTGAAAATTCCTCAGGTGCAAAGGTATTTTCAGGTAACAATAACAGGAAACTCCAGATACCAATGGCCATGTTACTGAAGTGTTTTGGGTGAGTGTGTGTGTGTGTTGTCGTGTCACAGCTGTGACAATAGCTCCTGGCCCCCTGCAGCCTCATGGTACAGACAGGACAGGGCCTTTCGTAATCCCTAGGCATGTGCTGTTGTGTAATGGTACACAATACTGCCTGTTTGCAGGGCACTGCTGCTATAGAACAGCTTTAAGTATCAGTGAAAAGTGTTATTGACTAGTTGAAGACTTCGTATGGCAGCATTGCATTGGCCTTAAAGTATATCTTTGTCATCAGAAAGTAGTCATTTGGATTTAACCTTACCATACTTTTTTTGTTTTTATTATCCTGCTTAACAACCACCCATGAGCTATGTATGATATGAAATTGATTGCAGGGGTAAATAGCAATGATCAGTTAAAAGTGGACTTTGTTTTCTTCAAATTTGGAGAAATTGGTTGTACAATACCGAACAATGTAATGTAATTTTCAAGATGATATCTTTTTATTTAAAGGAAAGGAAAATAATTGGAGGTACGTAGCGCAGCTTTATTTGGAGGTTAACATCTATTGACGTTAAGACTGATTATTAAAAGAGAGACAAGATGTTAAGCTAAATGAGGAATGTGCCTGCTAAAAGATGCCTCGTGAATATTAGGAGTGCATGTTGAATTGCTGTCAAGGCTGTGAACAGTGAAACGCAGAGAAAGATATATTTAAACATTTCTGAAAAGACAGAAGATTGCCCGAGTCATGTTAAAATGTGCAAAGTGGACCAGAAAGAAAGAAAGACAAGTTTTGAGTTGTGTCTCTACAGTATGCTGCCACTCTTATCTTTGAGGAATTCTGTCAGTTTACAGTAGTCTGTGCTCTGTCAGTGAGGCGTGAGGGGAGGAAGAGCGCAGATAGTTGTGGCTAACTGACAACAACCAGGCTGTGATAAGCTGGATTTCAAATGCAGCCCGAGACATGCTCACTGTGAGCTGGAATGCTTCTCCTGTCTAATCCATAATGAAGTTATCAGTTTAGTAAATGAGGAGATAATATTGGCTGCCAAGTCTGTAGAATAGTGGTGGAGTATAAATATTTTGGTTTAGTAAGAGAATGTTGGAAAACGTATTTGGTTATAGCTGTTTTCCAGCTGTCACAATAACCTAGTGTCAATCTCGACCCCTTTTTGTTAAATTCATTTAGGAGGCTAAATGAGTCCAAAATATATTTAATGGACAGGACAACTTTATCAAAGCAACTGTAACGTCTGATTATCCGTTTTAATTTCAGTTTTTTATCCCTTAAAAAAACTTCAACATTAGATCTGCCGTGAGGCTTTTGATCATACAATGTGGTTTTAGTTTTTTAACTATTCGAAAGCTTAACATTTTGAAAGCAGATTTTATTTTGTGGAGTCAACCTTTTATGTCAAATAACAAGTGACATGTAGTTGATGATCGGGACCCAGGTTTATAAAAATAACTGAATTGTAGATGAAAATAATATGTTACAGCTTTGGCAGAGGTTTTTGAGTGCTTTATTTTTGTATTAAGAGACAACAGTTAACCACAGACACATGGCCTGAACAAACAGAGCCTTATAGTCTTAAAGGAATGGTTGTTTGATCATTAAAAAACATGTCTATCATAAGAGAAGGGCTCCTGCAGCCTCCACTTAACTCTGCTTAGCCTTGTTGTGCCACAATGTTCACTTTAGGGCCTCTGTCCTTTTAGTTTGGCTCCCACCTGCCTTCATCCTGAGTACCCACTGATGCTATTCAGAGGGGGCATTCACTGCAGTGACTTAGTAGTCTGGTTGAACGATTATGGTCAGACACCCTGGAGACGATTAGAGGGACCCTTTTGTCTCCACAAGGTTCGAGTCCTCCACTCCGCCTGAAAAAGAGTCCACTTAACCCTGAAGAAGTCTCAGCTTAGCAAATAGTTTTGCTCTACATGTGCCACTGGCTGAGCTGCAGTACAGAGCAGGTGAGCTTCGAGAGGAGACTCAAATGCTAACTGTAAGGAGTTTTCCTCCTAATCCCACGTTTTATGGGATGGAGATTTGGAGCCAGTAGGAGCTTATTATTAAGAGTTCAGATGGAGGGCTGGGCTGTTCTGACCTACTCAACCAAAGAGCCTAGCATTGTTTTGAGAGGGAGTTGACTAAGCAGTTTTTTTCTTAATGCTAATACTCTGTTAATGCTATGTGGTCTCTATCGGTGAATAAAGTAGGTTGATTTTCATAATATCTAATATCACAGTTGCAATATGGAGGAAACGCAGGAAAGCCTCGGACTAAAGGGCGAGATAAGTGATACTTGTTTGAAGTATAGTGTTTCCTCCCAGAATAACACATGAAAATCAGATGATTCAGAAGAAAGGGTATGTGAGGATGGAAGTTTCCTATAACCAAGAGAGTCTAGTTTGTTTCTTTTTGACCACCAAATGCAGCTCTCCACATCCTTGGGTGAGCAGAAAAACCATGAGGTCATAACATTATAAGAAGCCTCTGCAGAGATTCCCAGCCAAAAGCTTCCATCATGTCTTTGAAACCGGAAAACCAAACTTGCGTTATCATCACACTGCAGCTCTTGCTGTCTCTCTCTGACTGCAGCACAGGATCAGATTTCAAAAAGCCTGCGGTCTGCTGAAGGCAGAGAGACAGCAGTCGTCCCCCATCCTCAGCGAGAGCCACTGAAACGCTGCCCTGTAATTACAGGTCATGTTTTTTTCCTAATACGCTAAACAGATGTGCTTAAAATGATGCTTACCATTCAGACCCCGAGTTAGACATGATGACATGTCATTACTATCAGCTGGTGGAGACGTACACTCTTTCTGAGGCCTAAATGATTTGTGTTCCTAGAGGTGTTTCTTTTATTCTCTAATTAAAACTTCAATCAACTTAATGGACACAATAAAATACACTTTTTGCAGAAAAAGCCATCAACATAAACTGGAATTAAACTGAAAGTTGAGGTATAACAATATGTATTTTTAAACGGAACGACTTTCATCATTTATCAAAATCAGGTTAAGGTTTCGGAGTAGATTCAGACATACAAGGAATTTGCTTTGGTGTATAATTGTGCATATATATATATATATATATAAGCACAAAATAAAAACAAATAGGCCTATAGAAATGTTATATATACTATTTAACAACATTTTTAAAAAGGAAGCAACACATATTATGTAATTAAACATTAAAAGAAAATGTAACTATTGGGAAGACTTGTTTTCTTTTAGCTATTTTAAAACAAATCAGTTTTTTACAATTTACATCTAAAAGGAGGCATTGAAAATAATCAGACAGCTTACTCTATCAGTAGGTTGTCAGATTCTGTGCTGTGGGTACAATACAATACATTCTGATTTGCAAATATGTCCTCCAGTCACAACGCCAAGGAACTTTTGCATTTTATATTTCCTTTGATCACTGGTGCCCACTCATGTATCCCATGATTCACAGTGATGTCTTTGAAATATTTGCTCTCGCTGTAGGTGTCAGATGGCCTCAAGGTAGAAATCTTCCCTCTGTATCGTTATGCAATGCTTTACAAAAGAAAGCATTTGGCAGTTAATTTGATCAAACACTCTGCAGCTAATTGACCATAAGGATGAAGAGTCCTTGTACGAACCCTAAGGTTGAAACTCTTATATCAACTTTTGTCTGACTGTATGCACGCTTGACCACTTCACAGGTATTCAGAATAAGAAACAGTGATGATCCTTCGCTGCACATTAGAGGACATGTGTGTTCATCGTTGAGAGGTTGCAGGCATCTTGGCACTGTGCTGTTTGAGCTGCTACAGTCATTACTGCTCGTCTCCACTCAGCTATGAAAGCCCAGATGAATCCTTTTGGCACAGTTTGCAGCCTCTCTTAGTCTGCCCTGTTACCTATTCTGTACATATCATTTCATATACACACACATAGCTATACACGCAGCTTCCCTGCTGGTTGGTGTTTTGCATGTTGAATGTTTTCTGGAGGTAACATGCCAGTGTCCTAGCTGCTCCTCAGCGCTGTCTTCTCCCAGGCCAGGACCGCCTGAATGGGTCCGTTTGGCCCAACACTCTTCCTTTCTGAGTGGGAAATGGAGTGTGCTGGGTCAATGATACCTCCTAGTCCCACACCGTCTTAAAGCTGTTTGAAGCTTTCTTAATTGATCCTTAACTTTTTAGTATTGACACACTGATTGTGAGGCTGGTTGCACTTCATAGGGACTTTCACACTACCAGAAACCATTTATGAGTCTTAAACATTAGTCTCAGAGTCTGATATATAACCTTGAACTTTAGATTTGTTACATTGTTACCAAAGTTCAGAAATACTTTGGTTCAAGCCCCCCTTTTATTTGAATGTTTCTACTCCACATACTGAAACATGCTCTAAAAACCGCCTGCATGGATTGAATGGACGTTTTTGGTTATGTTTCAAGAACATAGGAGACATAATTTACATTTCTGGAACCATATCAGGGCGAAACATTAAAGCGAAACACTTAATTCCTTTTTAAAACAACAGATGTTGATGATGTGCCTTCCATTTCTGGGCTTTTTTATTGCGGGCGGTGTACTTTTCCAATTCCACCGGCCAAAAGTAGACTGTGCAGCGTCATATTGATATTTCCAGAGTCTGAAAGGAAAACACATTTTTCCGCTCTCTAAAACAATACAATTTAAATGGGAGGTCAGTCAGAGAGCAAGGGCCTTGTTTCAGACTCAACAGTTTACATTCTCGTTCAACAGTCCAACAGTACATGATATACAAATTTCTCCAATTACAGAAGCTTAATGAGACTATAATTCAGGCAATGAAAGGATATTGAGTAAAGCAAGACGCACACACACAATGCCCCATAAAATAACAATACATCTGGGTATCATATTTGTTTAGAAAACTACTTTTCTCTTTCTATAATTATTACATGTAATCCTGCTCTAGTTCTGTTACGTGCTGAAGCTTTTCATTACAATCACAAGTGGCTTCCTTGAAGCACTCTATACAAGATTGGCCTCAGATAGCCGTTAACCATTCAAGCATTAGGTCACTTTATTTTAGTTTTGGCTTTAAATAACACTTAGTTTACTCGAACATTGTCAGTCTTTACATATTTTGGTACGTGCAAGTTCTATCTATGTTATTTGGTTAGCTAAATAGAATTCTCTGTCAGGAGGCTTAGCTTTGAGATCTTCGTTTAGATTTACATATTCTTAATAAAGGCTGGGTTAAGCAGCAAAGACAAAAGCATTTCAGAGCCTGATGGCAGCAGACAGTCGGAAACGGGCAACAGGTTTAGAAACAGGTGTTTCAGGATCAGCTGATATGGATGTAACATTCGTGGTGTCTGCACCCTAGAAACAGGAGAAAACTGTCCGAAACTATCCTCCTAATGTGAATAACAAATTGGAGGTGGATAAATACTTTTGTTTGGGTGTTGGTGATAAGGAAATTGTGTACTAATTAAAGAAAGAACATTGCTTGAAAAACACCCTGTGGAGTCTGCCCTCCTGTCACACCCTTTTTGTTATTATGTTTCTATTATTTTTGTTCCTTAATGTTTACGCTCCGAAGTGAGAGGGCTGCAGTGAAATACATACAAATTTGTATGTGGCGCCGTAGGCGACTGTGTTTCAATGTGGCTCAAGTTTGACTCCATTGTTTGCCTCCAAACTTGGCTGCATGTAAGGTCTTGAGTGCCAATTTGATCCAAAACTCATTATTCATAATAAATGTGTGTCATGCAGAGTTTGAAATCAATGCTGCAAATAAGCTTTTTTCCTCAAGAAGTCAGCTCATCAAATCGTACTTACTCAACAGCGGACTTTAATGATCAATTTGACATAAGAGGAGTCTTTACAAAGATGAAATAGAAATTACTCATCAACGCCATGATGGGGTTGTTATGGTGTTGTTATGTTGAAGCACTGTGAGCTACACTTCCTGTCTCACTCAAAGCTGCTGTCATTGTCCTGGGAGTGGACACAGGAAGTGGAATTCTCCATGGCAACAACAGAGGAGTGGTTTAGTTTACTCCCACAGTGTCTAGTGGTCTTTTCTTTTATAGAAACTCCCAAGTTGCATAACATAGTCACCATTATCTGAAATATATAATAAGAGAAGTACAGCGACATGTCCTGATTTCGCCCAGCCTCTTTCCCTTTTTATCCTCCATCTGTCCATTAGCACTAATCAATTTTTCATTTAGGAGCTTTTTATTTAACCTTGCACTGGTTGGATTCACAACGTTTGTGACTATATCATATTTCCAGCCTGTTAAAATACTGCGTCAGACAAAACAAGACACACGTTTTGGGTACAGAAGTAACTATTAGAGCACATAACAGTAGCATGCAATGTTTTGCAACTTCTTTTGCAATGTTGTCCTTGGAACTGCTGCCCTGTTTTAATTTCCTTCCTCTGCTTTCCCTCTCCTTTCTCTAGTCCACCTCAGGCAACAACAATGATAGGTCCTACACACCAAAGTTAGGCTATTTATTTCATGCACACACACACACTCACACATGGGACTTCCTCTAGTGTCATATTTTGGTGTGGGTGGAATGTGGAGGGAGTTGGTGTAGGCCCAGCGCTTCATTCAGAGTGACCAGCCACAGTTATCCTCTGCTGAGTGCACAGGCGGGCCTCAGAGGCCTTCAGTCATTTTTAATTACAGTGTGGACAGTGATTCCAGCGTAGACTTGTTCCAGCCAGGCTCACTGACTCTTGGGAACACACTTTCTGTAACCTTAAATATCTGCAGAAAAAGGGGAACACTTTGAGGTTTACAAATTTGTTTCCATGAATCAAACTCGGTAAACCTTTTTTGGTTTCTTTCATCGCCTAATTGATTTCCTGTTTTTTTTTTGCTTAGCATGATTATTGTTTAATGAGCTGCAGTGATCTTTAACAATGTACTCCAACTGAAGTTTAATAAAGCAATACAGTACACATTTATTTCACCTCCCAGGTATACTTTAAGGCTTTAAACCCTTAGGTAAACATCTGTATGTAACCTATATGCTTTCCATTTTTGTAGCTTATTTCCAAAAGCAGCCTATAAAACACTGTATAATATTTATACAACATCTGAAAAAATACTAATGTTTTTTTGGTTGTTGGGCTACTACCAAATATTCTTTACATTATCGAAAAAACACCAACTGTGCCGACAATTAATCAATTCACAATTTAGTCTAATAAAGTCCAAAACCCAAAGACATTTATTTTACAATGTGATATTAAAAACAAGTACTTACATTTCGACAGGCTGAATGTAGCAAATATCAAGAATGTTAAATAACAAAAGAGGAGAAATGTTTCCTTACATCAGGTAGTCTCCCTTTTGTTTACATTAAGGTGATATACAGTATACCTGTGGTCGAAATGGAGAGGTCCGATTCGCTTTTGCTGTGGTTCCCGGACATCACTTCTCATGAACTCTCAGCTCTGATGGAACAAATGATGGCCAAAATGGTAGAATAAACTGGGTTTTAGACAAATTGTTGAAAAACAATACAGTTATGTCTTGGCCTGGTGAAGCTAGGTTGTCTCAAAGTATTTATCACTCTCACTTTCCCACAGATCAGCTTTCAGGAAACTAACATCCTCTTTGCTCTAATGCTGTCCATCTATCGTCTTCATTTTCTCAGTTCAGACATACAGTGTCTGTCTCTTTTCTCACCCTTTGCCTCCTCTCTGAACATTTCGGTCAGAGCTCATGTTCCACACCCTGGCCTCCACTTCCTACTCATTAGTAGTTAGAGAGGGACTTGAGAGCCGTGTGAGTGAGTGCACAACACAGAGGTAGTATAGTATACTGTATTTCACTGAAGGCCCTGAAACCATGTTACTGTCAGTGCATGAACAATAAAAAGACAAGTCTTCCTTCTGGGCTTTAGTTGACAACAACTCGGGAGGGATACCCAGGCTCACTTCCATTCCCTTAAAGCTTCCTTGAATCATATCTCTTTAATGGTTTATCAGAGTAGTACATCTCACTGAGCTACACATGTGGGCTTTATTGATATTCTTATTTCCAGGTGATATTACTTTAATTGTGTAAGGCTTGTCTTAAGAAGCTCTATTTGTTTGTCAAAGTCACTGTGAAATGCTCGCTGTCTGGTTATTTTTACAACACCAATCTATGAAGTATTTCCCCCAATACTGGTTCTTTGGATTGCTTTCAAACATCTGTAGTTTGGTTAAAATGATAGGAAATGTTCATTTATCACTATTATATTAAAAGAATAAAAAAGGTTCCTGTGTGAGTCCATAGAAGTTACAAATCAGTTGTCATCACCAGTTTAAAATATCATTTCAAGAGGGAGAGCATCTTTTAATCACTGTAAGCACTACTCCGAGAAAGATACAGTATTTCCTATGTTGGCAAATCTGCTGGTGTGGGAAAAAAGCCCAGGTTCTGGAGCAGTCTACTCATTTTAACTTTAAGGAAGCATTAACTGTAATTTTAACAAGGCATCAAAACTTAAAATGTTGAAGACGCTGACTACAGTATTGGCATCCTGCACTCCCAGTTTCCATTGACCGAAATTAGCGTCAAACATGGTCATTCACCAGTGAGTTAATTACAGGGAGAAGTTACACTTGGCTGCTGTGCCATATCTTCATGTTACAGTCAATTTACCACACAGTCTAGCAAAGAAATAACCTCTGTCAACCATTCACTTTGAGCAGCCTTAATGGCATGGTCCACTAATGTTGTTTATACTTCACCAAAGGAAATGGTTTGAAAACAGTTATGTTTTAGGGCTTTTTATTTCTGCTTCAATCCAAGTTGAACCTGGAGCTATAAATAACAGTTGTTTTCATTAATTAAGGTGTTGATAATTTTCTACACCTAACTGAATATGTTTTTAACCTATAAAAGGTCAAAAGATAATATATCCAAGGTAACATCCACAAATTATTTCTTTTAACCATCTTTCCAATGATAAAATTATTGACGATACATTAAAACATAGATAAATTAAACCTTTTCTTGCCATAACGTGACGTTGAAAATAAACAATGTATCATTCTGCAGTGTTTGTTTCAAGAGGCTTAGTGACATTAGAACTTGGCTACTTGGTAAACTCCTTGTCAGGGGCTAACAGCCAACACGCTAACAAGCTGGAAAATGCTAAGGCTGGTCAGTCACAACAGCTCCCCTTTCTTTCTGCTTTCTATAGGCCAGTGTTTTCAACTTTTTTGAGCTGGGGTACATTTCTTATCCCCAAAAATTCCCGCGGCACACCAACAACCAACAAAGTTATAAATGAGACATTGTAGCCCTATACAGCGTGTATAAAATTACGACTTAATGAAAAGACTCTTAATTTCCCGACGAGTTCAGTTACTAAGCTTTGAGAGATCTCTCAAACACCTTTGTGGTTTTTCTCATAAAAGTTTCTCAGTTTCTTTAAGCAGGCGGGCAAAATTGTCTGTGTTATTGTTTTGAACTGACTGGTGTAGGTGTGACCAGGCAAAGCATTTATCTTTGATAAATGTCTTCAACTATCACAATTGTTTATGAAAAATTATATCTAATAAGCTTACTAGTTGACTGCAGTTTTTGTTTTTACAACTATCATCTTGCTACACAGTCCAAAACACGCAGAAGAGTTGTAGCTCTTTGCTTGACAAGGTCAAAGCCGCTCTCTGTCAACTACAGCGTTGCCTCCAGGCTGAAGGTGAACTTTTTCTGTGGGACATTGCAGCGGCAGAGTTGGGTTACACATTGATACATTCGGGGCAGGGAATGGTGACCTGTAATTATGTGTGTGTGCGCAGTTGTTGGACATGTTGGTTCTCGTATGGCACGTCCACTGCCACTCATCAATCAGCTGACCCCTCCGTTCCTTTCATAATACAACTGCGTCTCTTCTGCACTCTAAAGCAATGTCCACACTATAGAGGGATTTATCTGAAAATTATGTTAACATGTGAAAACTAGAACGGCACTCGTAAAGCACAGACCTCTGCAAAAGCCAATGCTGCAGTCAGATGCCCCACAGATGGTCCCATTTTATTTGGTGGGGTGTGTTTCTCAAGACTTCAGTGTGTTCATGAGCCTTATGTCTTAATGTGAAAATGACATGGACACTAGAAAGAAGATGAGTGAAATGCCTTTTTTATTGCTTGGTGTACCCAATCCCAAAATGTTAACAAATATTACATTTGAGCATCCACCCTGTGATATAGATCCACTCCAAAATGTAATGGTTTCTTTTTTGGCCCCTGCTTCATCCTTACATCACCTTCATGAAAATTAGGCCTGTCATTTTTCCAATATCCTGATGGCAGATACACAGGTCACAATCCTAATAAGGTTTGTTCAAACTGGATGGCAACATTCTCAACAGTGTTGGCAAAAAGAGAAGAAGACAGTGTTACTTTTGGCAATCCTACCAGGACTGGAAAGTAAGAAGAAAAGAGGAAAAATGTGCAGCCGCAAAGCTAAAAAATACAGACAACGTGGTGTCTGTTCTGCAGGAAGTACAGTTTAAGATGCCGGCTTATTTTCTCTGGCAAGACTATTGTTTGATACATCTACAACAACTAAATCTTACAGAAACCAAGCCAGATTCTTAAATTAGGGGGGCCACAAATCTGGCTCAATTTGTCCAAGGAATGCCATGTTTTAAACGTCTGCTCTCAACATGTCTTCTTAGTCTCAGTACACTTAAACTAGATTATGTGAAGTTTTTTTTTGCAGGAAATGCTTCAGGCGTCATTTTATTTTCTTTGTAGCCTGTTCAGTATATCTTCCATATGACAATCAAAGTACATCCTTTTTTTTTAGCTGCTTGTGCTTGTTCCTTTTTACTTTACAGTTCTTTTTATGGCTGCTCATACTGTATGTGTTTTATTTGTGAAGTGCAATTTCCTTTGCTTGTAACAGTGAGGGGGGTTGGGCCTGTTTTTGAAGGCAGTGCAGCCCTATTAAAAGCAGGGAAATTAGTTTCTGTGTGGTATTTGTACTGCATAACATAGTCTGCCTCTCTGTGCCTTATCTGCTCCCAAATGGACTGCTATTGTTAGCACCTTCTTTTCCGCATGCGATACAGGTAGACATCAATAAACTAACACACCCTTCTGTCACAGAGTATTACAAACTACTTTCCAAATTAAAAAGAGGAATTCAGGTTACAACTTACTCAGCTAGCAATAAAGTAGCTAAGAATATCAAACATGTTGCATCCAAAAACATTCCCATCATGTGAAATTCATATCACATTCATGTCTTGAATGCAAAGTTTCCTGTAGGGTTTCAAATCATGTTGCTTCATTCAAGTACTTATGGTGTAATTGTCTAGTGGTGGAAATTAAAACCAACAAACTCTATCAAACTTAAATTTTACCTCGTTTTAGAGCTGTTTGGCTGATGCAGTAATTTTAAACAAGTACAATTAATAGGGCCAAACATGTGTTTAAAACGTTTCAAAAGTAGTATATGCAATAAGACACACCCATCAGTGAATAAGTTAAGAAGCATAGCACATACTTCATTAATTATGAACACGCCCAGTGAAACTTTAAGTGGCCTGTAGCTTTGCTGCATTGATCTTTTTTATGACTCAAGGTTTATCAAATGAAACGTGTAAAAACATTCCTGGCATATAAAGTTACATATGAAATTATATATGGTATCTTCTTTAACAGAACTGTTCTGATTCCACCATTTCTGCTTTTAACAATTAAAAAACAAACGGAAAAACGAAAGTTATTTGGACTTTGTTTGTTCAGTATCTTGTGAATTTTGTACGAATTTTTGCAAACTGTGTGCAAATAGTCAAAAGAAGATTATTGTTATTATTACCAATTACCCTATGATCTGACCCCAATGAGGTCAGATCTGAGCTCTAACTTTTAGCAACAATTGCTTGCAGACTAATTTCTATGACTGACACAAACCAAATCTACACAGTAAGAAACCCATCTTTGACATGTAGCTAATAAACAGCAGCTAAAATTGGCTCCACATAACTGTCAGATTTGCAAATGAACCAATAAAAACGTGTAGACCAGACGTGAGAGTTCACAGTCCAGACGCACGCCTTAGTATACCACATTCAAATTCCCTGTAGCTAAAGGTACAATTAAGAGCCACCACAACATTATGAGCCCTGTGTACAAAAGCTTGGCCTGGATGACGGTGACACACAAACATGTGAGGCTTTTCAGAAAGATGACTTCACATCGTAGAAAGCTGACCAAACTTGATCCTTCACTGCTGTAAAACAATGGCAGCCATTGAAGAGTCTGACTCACGTGGTTCAACCTGTTTAATGTCACCTATGAAAAGAATGCAGAGTGTACTCCTCTCAAGAATTGAAATAAATAAAAATTAAAAAAATTAAAATAAGATTCATTTTGTGAGCATCATTTCAGAAATCACATTCTCAGACCTACAAACCAATAAAATGTGCGGTGGTTGTTTATAACAACAGCCCTTCACCGAGATGTAATACAGTTTAAAAAACTGTCCAGCTGTTTAATGCACACTTTACAAAACCCTCTGCATACGAAGAAAAAGGGAGCCTTTTTTATTTGATGTATTTCCTGAATACAACACATTATTGTTCATGTTTCGCTCAGGCTTTAGGTTGTTTTAATCCACTGATCCCAGTACAGAAGCTCAAACATACTCTTAGCTTTAGTGAAATCAGATGACCTAAGTTTAACTCAAAGCAAAAATGCATGTATTGTTTGTTTTACAAATCAGGCATTTGCTTTGTGGGATTTACAGCTTTGTTGTTTGTCGATATCTTAGTTGAGATTTAGCCGGTCTGGATCTGCTGTATCTTGGAAAAGTCCCCTCGAACAGATTCTTAGTCAGATTACTTGACAGCTATTCCTAATCTAGGAGTGTTCAGGTAGTAACCAGAGCTGTTTCTGGTTCAGTTGTTCATAGAGGGCTGAGATGAAGAAGAGGCCGCTGCAGGTCTCTTCCAGCTGCTCCCCCATTCTGCTTTGTCACTTCCTTCAGGGCACAAACTTTGCGCTTATCTACTTCAAACCCTTTTCTTTTAAATGTACCTTGCAGACACGGATGCACAGCGCTCAGGTAGAATGACATCATGTTTCAAACATTTTTTCTTTCCACTGTTGCTTTGTGGCTGTAGATTTGCAAATTTAAATAGTTGTCATGGCACAATGTGAGTAATGCTGTTATGCAGGATGTGAATGTGCATCTGTACTGTGTGTGCGTGAGTGCGTGCGTGCGTGCGTGCGTGCGGGTACAGAATACTTTGATTGGTTTCCAAAAAGTGCAACAAATGTGATTATGTTGGAAAGTTTAGAGACTCAGTTGTCCTTCACAAGCAGTTTTTTATGTGTCTTTTTTTCCCAGTCTAGGGCACACATATTGTTCTTTTGTAGAACATCTACATGCAGGCCTGTCAGACCTTATCTAAAAAGATATTTCCTTCTCAGACACAAAATTAGCATTCACAATGAGTTTTTTATGATTCCCCTGAACAGCGGCTACATTTAGGGCGGTTGTTGTCACTGATGGGACAAAAGTGTGGTTGACAGCATGTTACTTTTTTTAGATACAACAGGAACAACATGATGTCGGGTTTTATCGTGGCTGATCACCACCTCCTTCCTTGTCATTTTATATCTTTAAAACTAATCCTCTAAATATCTGTCAACAAGGAATAAGTAAAAACACAGTCTGGTGGTCTGCCGTCAGAAGGACAGAGCAGCCCATTTAATTTCTATGCTGGTTAATATATTTTTTTTGTGGGTGAGGCCTTCAGTGCCCTGAATGCAATTTATGTTTTTCAAAAAAGTATCATATTTGTGCAGAATTGTTTTATTGATTTAATTATTCAAATCATTGAATGTGTTTTTTTTTAATGAAATACACTTCATATACAGTACATGTCTGATGCTTCTGGCAATCGATTTGGTATAAATGTACATGTTTTCATCACATCATCCCATCCCCCAATATGTGCTGGATTTCTCTCACCTGACCTTCATTCTTGGCTGTAGTTGTATGGTACAGCATTAAAAGACAGATATACTTGATAGTTATCGGGAGATGTTCAGTCAGCTTTTTTTTTGTCTGTCAGTTGTTTGTGCTCAGTGATGGTAAACAGAGCAGCAGCCAGCATGGCCACAACCCTAAATCCCTCCTCCCTATCCTTTAAGCATCGAGCTGACCATCTGTTCCAGGCGCGGGCCCTTTAACTCGCTGCTCAAAACACACACATACAGACACACACATACATTAATCACAGTCAGTCAATACCTACCATTGGCTCTGTGTGTTTGGCTTCAGCTTAATTCAGTCAGACTGAATGCATTGTTTGGAGTTTAAAAGAGCTGATGAGTTTGTTTTTGTCTCACATGGGTGTGTGTCTGTATGTGGAAAGAGAAGAGGTCCTGTGCATGTGTTTGTGCGCCTCATGGTCATACTAAAGTTGCTGAGGCGACACATGGCATGAGAGGTGGGATATGGGGCGGCAGGAAATGACCAGGGGTGCAGGAACCCTTTGTACTGCACTCTGCGCACCAACTACACGTGTCCCTCATCCATTTCCTGTTTGCACTTTTTCTTCTGCTGTGGTCTTGCTGCTCATCCAGTTTGATAGTAGAAGAAGAGAATTATCCTTTCCGTCAGTAATGCATTCTGATACTAAGAACATGTTTATATTATAATGAGGCCTGTAAAGTAGAAAGGGTTGTTAAAGCTATGAAGAATTCAATAAGTCTATTTATAGAAAGTACAGCTGGCAATGGACTTCATTCTTTACAGACTGTTAGGTAGATTCGACTCATCCGTTGGTAGCTGTGATGTATTGAGTACATTACATTGCATTATGCATAGATCTTCTAGTCAAATTCAGAAAGTAAATTCATTAATATAAAGAGATGTAGATAAAGGAAAACAAAAACTGATAACACTTTTTAAAGGCCTCAGACAGGTGAAATAGAAAGTAATATTGCCTCGTTCCCTCTTCTCAAATGGGTACATTTGTAAATTGTCTTTGTAAATGACAATTGTCAGATTGGAATGTTATTCAGTAGATTTGAAGACAACCTCAGCTGGGTATAAAAAAACAGGCATTTTTACTATGTTCTGACATTTTATAGATGAAAATATTAAATTATTTCTCAGTTATTGACGTATACAGCATCAGCAATTTCATTTCTACTTAAAATAATCCGTTTCAAACAGAGGCTCAGAATAAAGCACCATTTAAAAAGATGCAGGGATACTAATTAAGACACACATTTAGCTCTTTATGGAGCAGAATGAAATGGTTCCACAACACCGTCTTTATTTGTTAGGGCAAACCTAAGTAACGCAATGTTGCTATTACTTACCTACCTGCAAAAAGAAAGCCAATAGTCACAAGATAATGCCCATTTTTCTTCTTTGAGAATCAGTATTTGGAGTAGAACTGACGAGAGGAGTTGACAGAAAGGGGGTGCAACATAAAAACAAATGACAGCATGTCAAACAACAACTCCTGGAATGCATAGAACATTTCATTGAGCAGCAGAGTTTTTGTCACTGGTCTTTTTCTCTGTGGCCTCTTCTCATCCCAAGACGCCCCTCCACTATGTATTACAGAGGGTACTTGTGAATGGCGTGATTGTGTCTTCAGCAAAGAGTGTGGCAGCTGCTGTTCTCTGCGTTGGCGAAGGCTTAAGTGTGTGCTTGGGTGTGTGTTTTTGTGTTAATGGTAATCCTGTAGATCCCGTTGACTTATCCTTTATCCTTTATGACTCTGCATGTCGGGGCTCCTGCAAAAAATGTGGGCCTTTCAGTCCATTACATAATAGCACATGGAGTCCGTCATAATCTGACACGTTTCGTAATCTGGCTGACTGCAGAGGGATTGATTCAACAGTTGGTATAAGTCTGTTTTTGTTGCAGTGTTTGATGAGTCCTGCTAGTGCTGGATGTCTATCTATTTTTGTGGAATCTTGAAGTGTTCATTTAGAAACAGGTGATATTCCTCCCAAACTTAAATCCTCAGGGTATTAATCAGTCTTTTGTCTTCTGCTTTACAGTGGTAATGTCTTGAACCGGAGGTCTCTCCAGCCCAGTAAAGGACGTGCCAGTGCCGAGTTGCTGCTAATGGGAACTTCTGCTCCGCCATGAGTACTCGTGATGGCGTCGGGGGCATGGGCACCCTGGGCCGGCGGCCACGCTTCGAGAACTCAGAGTTCACCGTGCGCATCTACCCTGGCTCTCTGGCTGAGGGAACCATCTACTGCCCGATCAGTGCCCGCAAGACCACCACAGCAGCTGAGGCCATCGAACGCGTCATCGAACGCCTGCAGCTGGACCGCACCAGGTGTTATGTTCTGGCTGAAGTGAAGGAATTTGGTGGGGAAGAATGGATTCTCAACCCCAGCGACTGCCCCGTGCAGAGGATGATGCTCTGGCCCCGAGTGGCACTAGAGCATCGGCCACTGTCTGGCGGTGAAGACTACCGCTTCCTTCTCAGGCAGAAGAACCTGGATGGCTCTATTCACTATGGGGGCAGCCTCCAGATGTGGCTGCAGGTCACAGAGGAGCGCAGGCGTATGGTGGAACGTGGACTGCTCCCACAGCCTGAGGCTCAGGGTGACCACGCAGATCTTTGCTGCCTGCCGGAGCTCAACGAACGCTCACTGCTGGACAACCTGCGCTCGCGCTTTCGCCAGGAAAAGATCTACACGTATGTTGGAAGCATTCTCATCGTCATTAACCCCTTCAAGTTCCTGCCCATTTACAACCCCAAGTATGTTAAGATGTATGACAACCACACGCTGGGAGATTTGGAGCCACATATTTACGCGGTGGCAGACGTGGCGTACCATGCCATGCTGCAGAAGGAGAGAAATCAGTGCATTGTTATATCTGGGGAGAGTGGCTCTGGGAAGACACAAAGCACAAACTTTCTCATCCATCATCTGACCGCTCTCAGCCAGAAAGGTTTTGCCAGTGGAGTGGAGCAGATCATCCTTGGGGCCGGGCCAGTACTAGAGGTAAGTGAAACATGAGAAATCTGGGATTCAATACAAACTTATATGTTGTTTGCAAAAATGCTCTGTTGTCATCAAAGCTGTGAGACTTGGCCTGGAGTCAAACCCAAGTTACAACAATGAGGACTTGAGACCTGAGTGATGTGAGACTTTTTTTGTCTGTTTGACTCCATAAAAATGAGACCTTAGTTACTTAAGGAAAAACATTTGTGTCAAAACTGTGAATCTTAGTTTTTCCTCAACTTAACCAAGACTTAAAAGGACAGAGTATCAACTCCTGTGCGGATTGTAAAGCCCCTTAAGAGAAATAATTTCATTAGTGATCTTGGTATAAATTAAATTGATTCTTGACTGGACTTGGAGTGATCAAGTCAACATATTAGTTGCCACAGTTTATTAAGGAGCTTTCATTACATTAAAAAAGCTCTGCTCAAGACCTCATTACCCAGATCCTGTCTCGGATGTTTCTGCAGGCTTTTAGTTTCAAGTTGGCTGAAACAAACTGACTTGATACTTGGCTTGAATGACTAGAGACTTGACTTGAATTCACATTAAAACACAGTGCAGATTAATTGAACCATAACATAAAAAGTGAAGTATTACATCTGGATACATTTAGATTACATCAATATGTGTGAGCCGTGATGTTGTCCTGTATAAATCGATTGATTCCTACCACCATACTCGACATGACTCGCTGTGAATGTGTTTCTGTGTGGCTATTAACATCAGTTACACAACACTGCTTATCCACAACTGTCTCTATGGTTGGCCCCGGGTTGTGTCCCCATACAGAGGTTTCAGTCCAGCTGTGAGGGGATTATGTAGCACACAGAGGATCTCTCTATCTCGTACTGCAAGTGGCTGGTTCAGTGGTTACAGTTGTGGATTCTTGTTTTTGTGATTACAGTTCTTTTTTTGTTGCACAGTGGAAAGGTTGTCTCAAGGTAGACCCTGTAGAGGCCCAGTCAAAGGTTGTGAGGGAAACTGGTTGTTTTCATATCAGTCAAGACATTCCTCTCATATTCTTTTGCCTCTTCAGGGACCTGTCACTTTAAAGAAAGGCAAGGCAGTCAAGAGACTTTGACAAATTCACAACCGCACATTGTTTTCTCATTTGTCTTCTCAACATCAACTGAATTCCTGACCATTGCATAACAGCCTTTAACTGCATGCACAATGCTGCCAGTCAACAAAGTAAATACTGGTTGCTGATTGTCAAGAGTGTGTGGTCATTTATAAAGGTTTGTAACTGTCATGCCAGCTGACCACCTGCTGTTTGCACTTGATTCACTTACAAAGAACAGTTGCGGCTCAGAAAAGTGCATACATTCATTCTGATATTTCTTATGGATATAAAACCAGCAGAAACACTTGCTCATTATCTAACAGCCAAAACACTAATGATATTTTTAATTAATGGCAAGTCCACCTGGAGGTTCTTGCCTCTTGGTTTAAATTGCTATTATTTAAATTATTTATTTCACTTCCTCCCCATGTCATATAAAAAAGGCTGCCAATTTCCTCTGTATCAGTGTCAAGTTAAAGCTGACAGCTTAGTAAGAAGCCAAGTTCAAAGTTAACTGGCAAAGAAAGCACCCTTTGCAACAAGTAGCTCTACAATGTGTTTTATTGCCTTCGGTTTAGCAAACACAGCTCCCAGGAATTCCATTCATCGGTATGACTCCCGGGTTAATGTGTAAGCATATTTGGTTAATCCTCAACGGAGCAACACGAGTGAGTAGTTTTGAGTGCAGAGGAGCAGCCTTTAATTGTTTGCACAGTAAGATTGCGTATCTACCCGCTGGTGATTAATGCCAAGACTCGAGCTGCGGTGCTACTGAAGAGCGAGATAGAGCAGAGGAGGGGTGGAACAGCAGCCGGTATTACCTCATAGGAATAATTAATCTTCATTTTCTTAAAGCTCTTCATTCAGGAAAGTTGACAAGCAGCACATGAGGAATGCTACACACAATTTTCAGTGCCTTCTGTTGATTGGTTCGTGTTTATTCATCTCTTTCTATAATTGTGTGTAGTTGTTTTTCATCACAGAGACTGATGCCCTGGTCACGGTAAAGAGTAGAGACTTTAACTGGAGTTCATGTTTTCAAATTCTAATGTAAAGAGCTTTCAATTCAACCTTGAACTTTGACATGGGCCATTGCTTTTCAAGAGTTGTGTTCAGTTGGCTTGAAGAGGAACCATGATTTTCAACATCAAAGTCCGTTTGTAGGTGTTTGGGAGTAATGGAAGTATGTGAAACAAGTGGTTTAAAGCCATTTTTGACTTCAGAAGGATTATGGCTTGAAAGGTTTAGATTCTAGCTTCATGTCAGAGAGAGGGTGTTTAGTTTGGAGATGAACATCATATTTTCTTACATGTTTGTGACTGGGTCGGGATTATATCCAGAAATGTCTGATAACGAAAACCAGGATAGTGTTGAGCCTCCCCCTAAAGTCAACAATCCTTTAGCATAGCAGACAGCCGTTTCCTGCTGACTGTCAGTCGCAGGGCAAGCTCTGCCCGGAGCCTAAAGTGAAGAGAGGGAGAGGTTTTTTTTTTTAAAACTCCTGATAGAGGATATCACTTACAAGAGGTTTTGGTCTTTCTGGAAACCAGCCAACAGCTGCTACTGTTACTTGTTAAGATCCTGACAAGACCTATCGCTCAAGTGCTTCAATTAATAAAGCTCATCTTAAAGGAGATGAAAACATAAACCATTTGAACCACAGTGAGTTACAGTATTTAGTTTGAACATTGCTTTTATTCCAAATGAAGGCAAACAGAGATGTGGAAGAATTCTATTGTGGGTTAGAGATTGAAGGGGAAAATACAGATCTGACTGATGCTTCAACATCTTTGGACTTAAATTGACCCTGAACAATGAAGACGAGTACAAACATAAGTGAAATGCGACAAATACTTCACCTGATGTTGCTTCAGTGCTTATCTGCTGTCTGTCATTCCTGACGTTGTTTTCCTTCTGGCACCAGATATGACTCCAATTGACATTAAGCTTTAAATTCCTTTGTACAGTACTTGCACATTGGAATTTATGGTGTGAAATAGTTTGGCTCTCTTTTGTCTCCATGCAAACATCAAACATTTGATACCGGAAGTTTTGACTCTTAAGAATGTAGTTGCAATGCATAATAGAAATCCCTTTTACCCAATCCATAACCTTGTGTGATTATATTTTAATTCAACAACACTGACTTTAGCATTAGACATGCATTTAGACTTTAGTGCAATGGATAATAGGCCCCTTTGAAGAAAGTCTGTGTATAATTGCTATTGTAGCACTGGAGGTGTAAAAGCTGCTTGATTCTCTGCTTGATGTCCATTTGTTTCAACAGTGCAAATCAGTAACGATAGGTCAGTGCAGATGTTTAGTCTTTGCTGAGTTTGCTACTTCATAATTGACCTTTCTCTCTTTTTTAGGTCTTTGCAATATCCCTACAATGACCCAATAACTGTTGGATTGACAAATGTTTGATTTAAAATGTATCTTGCGTGGTTCGGGATAAATTCTTGTTGGTGCACTATAGTTATTTAATTGTAGTTTTCATGTGCTAGCTAGTCATCATCTATGGTTTAAATACCTCCCAGGCTTTGTATCCAGATGTTAGCCTTTTGAGTTTTCAGGTGGCTACCTGATATTTAGGAATGATTTAAAGCACATTCGGGGAATGAATGTCCAAAGTAGTTATAATAAAGAGAGGTGTGCTTAAAATGGGGCGTTGGGTAGAAGTATAGTTACCATAACTGCATATTTTTGTAATTTACTATTTACCAATGTTCGCTGTATATATATCTTCAGAATTGACTATCAGCACAAATGTAAAACCGGCAAAAACAGTTTGTAAAAAAGGAACATTACAACAACGTTATAACAAATGTCTTTTTTTGAATAAAACATAAAGCTTGCAATTCACAGAATTTTATGGTACCAAAATAGGGCAATAACATTTTACTATGATGAGAGGGAACTGGAACCTGGTTGTTGACACTGCTGAAAACTAAGACTGTTCACAGGAAGTGTGGTCATTTGTTTTTACATGTGAGCCAAGTGGCAGCTTAATATGAGCTCAGCAGTCTCCTTACCCCCCCCCCCCCCGGGTCAGAAAGGAGAGTATGGGGTTACCTCACGCCGCTCACTCTGACACTGCATCATCACAATCTGCTCTCCAAGGTGTGTGTGTGTGTGTGTGTGTGTGTGTGTGTGTGTGTGTGTGTGTGTGTGTGTGTGTGTGTGTGTGTGTGTGTGTGTGTGTGTGTGTGTGTGTGTGTGTGTGTGTGTGTGTGTGTGTGTGTGTGTGTGTGTGTGTGTGTGTGTGTGTGTGTGTGTGTGTGTGTGTGTGTGTGTGTGTGTGTGTGTGTGTGTGTGTGTGTGTGTGTGTGTGTGTGTGTGTGTGTGTGTGTGTGTGTGTGTGTGTGTGTGTGTGTGTGTGTGTGTACTTATTTTATGGCAACTTGTATAAGGTGCAATAGAGATTAATGTTACAAATGTTAATATCTACCATGATTGGAAACAAACATACAAAACATTTGAAAAGGTAATCCACATCATTTATTTAATATTTTGATAAACATTTAATGAAATATACCGTATACGGATATTAGGCTTTTCTTATACCCTAGTTAACAGAACATTTTGGAGTTGTGGACTAAAGGTAAAACAAAAGCCACGTGATATTTGGGCTCTGTGAAATTTTATAGTAAGGGGATTGCTTCCCATTGTATAGACCATAATCTAATTACTAATTGATTAAGTAATTACAGCTCCAGAATCGATTTCTAACATTGTTTTTGGCTTGTTTTATCTCATTGTTTGGCTTGTTTGATGAAGAGATTTACTGAATACTTTTAGTTGTTTCTTAGAAGTTCTCATCGACCCCAGTAGGCAGCTGTTTCCAGTTAAAAAGCTGTAAGAAAGAGCTGACCCATCTGTACGCCAACTTTTTTGGGCAGACATTTTCTCGGGAGTTGTTGGCGAGCAAACACAGCTTTGAGAGAGCTAATGTTCAACATGCATTTATCACGTGACCAAAAACGTTACTATGTGTCACTGTAGAACAACTTCATAAGCCATTATGGTGGCTTTGACAGTTTTTATTTTTCCATACCCTGATTTAGGTTTGTCTTCAGAGCAGAGGAAACATGTCAGACATAATGTAATTATGGTAGTTATTTGATAATGTACAACACATCTCAATGATTAATACCACACACTAGTTGTTTCATTCATGTGCATGTAAGGGCCTTGATGATTGGTGAGATCTGGAGCTCCTGTGGTTCTCCTCCGTTGTTGTCGGCCAACAGAAACACTCCTGTGTCTGTCTAGGTCACTTCTCAGCATCTCCTTCACTGCTACCTCAATGCATTCAGAGACAGAAATGCCAACACACATTTAATACCATCTCCCCAGACACTCTTCTTTCACTGTTTAGGATTAGTGTGTATTACTAGGACCTCCACTAACTGGGCGGGGTCGAGAGAGATTTACTATGCTCTGAAAGTGTTGTTTTCCTCCAGCCAGGTCGGGAAAAAGAGATGAGGGTAATGTTGGAGGGTCATTTATGTGCAGAGCTGAGAGTGAGGTTACAGTGTTGTGTGTTAGGTGAAATACTCGTCAGTGTGAAAGCTTACATTGGGGCTTCGTCCATAGGTGCATTCCCAGGTTGAGTAACATGCAGCGTGCAACTTTAGAGTACCTTGTTATCTCTGCTGTGCTGGACTGAAGTAGCCTAAGTACATTATTGTTATGAGCAAAACAAACACACAGTAGCAAGTTACACAAGCAACTCACCACAGAATTGTTTGTGTAGCAACTTGAGGTTAGCTGTGTTGTTGCAGAATACAGTTACATTAGATTTCGGGGAACTAATCTCCTTGTCTTGAGGATCACGTAACAACAAGCCTTATGTCTAGAGTGTTATGCTCCAGGTTGTCCCAGATGATCGAGGAAAGGCTGATCTGGCACAAAATGAACAGGAGAATCAATCTCAGAGAGATCTTAGTTCAACTTTGTATTATCTGTTATTCTTCAGTTTATTATATTCCACTATTTGTTGTTTTATTAACTCACCAAACATGAAGCAGAAGTCTTGACACTGAACCTCTTGTTACCTTTATAGGAGTGTTTAAGCTCCTGTGCCCTTTGAGTTTACCTTCCATACTCATCCACTTCATCCCTTTATTAGAAGTTCATATCTCTGGTATTCAAACCAGATTAAAGAATGATTTTTTTGTGAGGAAAAACACACAAAGATAAAAAAGTCATATCATACAACCATAAAAGCCCCCAAAACACCTTCTTGTATGCTTGATGTTTTTCTAAATTTTTAGCTGTAATCTCAGTTTGAACATATTTACTGTTCAGTTCTCTTGGTCAGACTGGAACCTTTAACCTAGGGTTTAACTTGTGCTCGTTAAAAGAGAAATACTGAGAAAAATACCTTTCTTATCTTAACATACAACCCATAACAGTTGAGAAAGTGTGTTTCCCAATGTTTGATTTGTAGCTATTTGTGTTTTTTCAAATGTCAAAGGAAGATGTGATGAAGTTTCTGGCGACTCTTTAACCACAGATGCTGAATAAACTTGTTAAGACTCCACATGCCAACATTGTTTGCCATTTTCCCTTAAAAACCCACAAATTTGGTGGAAATCTTCCTATCAAATTGAAGCAATGACTTGCAATCTCTAAAACTGTTACTTTGTCATTGTCATGTATTTCATTCAGCTAGTTTAATCTGGTCAGATTTTTAAGAAATGATAACAACATTTACAAGTGTTACAACTGGAGATGACAAATGCCAAGAACAGCTGCTACTTTCCCCCGACTATTTATCTCTCCTACCCGGTGCCAAGCTGTTATTTTCCTCTGAAACTGTATACATGAAGCCTGGTACCACTGTCTGGAAAGAGGAGTACATACTGTTCCTGCTTTGTCAACTACGGAGCAGAGGCTCGTGTTGATACAGCTTTCTCGCTCTGACTGTAACAGCTTGAGGTCAGAGGTTACAGAAAGATTTGGTGAAACTTCATCAAGGGGTGATTGGTTTGACTTCTAAGCTGAGTTTCGTTTCAATGTGTAGCCGGTCAAAACAGACTCATTACTTACTCAGACCTCCAGCTGGATCTTATGCACGTAACAGATAAATAAGGGACTTTTTTGAATACATTGGTTGACACAGACTCTTTTACTTGACATCGATGTATAGAGTATATCTAAAGTATAGGTCAACTTACAGATACAATAATTTTCAACTGTTTTGGTAATCAAATATTTCAATCATTTGTCAAGCAGAAAATGAGAAAACCTCCTTGTTTCAGCTTTTCACGTGATACTAAATGCATTTCCATTTCCAGAGTCTTCTCCTTAAACAAGAAACTTCTTGATATGTCACCTTTGTCTCTGGGAAGTAAACATTTTTTCTCTGTTTCATAACTAGAATTAAAATAGTTGCATTTGAAAATAATTGCACGAGCGCTACATCAGCATCAGAATCAGAAATCCTTTATTAGTCTCACAGCATGGGAATTTACATCTGTGCAGATCTATGTTATCAGCAGAATTTTATGGACGATAAAGTAACCTTTCTTGCAGGATGTGAAAGCCTGTCCGTTGTATCTCTCATCACACTTTTTGAGCCAGCATTTTTGTCGTCAGCAACAGATGTCTGCAGCAGCCCCACAATGAGCCTGTTTGTGTGCCCTCACAGGCTCTTTATTTATGCTGCGGTACGCCAGAGTTTGCAGGTGCCTCGTCAGCAACACACACACACACACACACACACACACACACACACACACACACACACACACACACACACACACACACACACACACACACACACACACACACACACACACACACACACACACACACACACACACACACACACACCAGCTTCCCCACTGCCCTGTCTACACCTGCACCAGTGTGTCATATAGCAGTGAGATGGACACAAAAGTCTTTATTCTGTGTGACGTGAAGTCTCATCACACTGGACTTTCTCTTTATGTCCTTGAAACATAATTACTGTGGGGCACATCTGTCTTGTTAATGCCCTCAACTATGGCTGTTTAGATTTAGTTTATTCTTGATTATGGGTCTCACTTGTTTATGTTCAGTCATCAAAAAGCAAAATGCTGAATTACAAAGGTTCCAGTTTCTCAAAAGTGAAATATTTTCAGATTTTCTTCAGTGATTAAAAAAAAAAAAAAAAAAAACTGCACATTTTGGGGATGTGGACTGTTGATAACTACCAACATGTATCGGTTGTGGATTTAGGTAATTCTCTGAAAGTTTTTATCATTTTAATTGAATTAATACCTGGCGGATTCATTTATTGTGAAAATAATCTTTGGTATCACCCAAGCGGTCCTCCTAGTACTTTGAATTCAGAAATGAAATTTGGAAGTAGCAGAAAAGGAGTTGAAGTAAAATTGTTTTGGTTTTCTTTCTCTTTCGTGACAAACACACGCTCTGTGTACTCCCTTCTCTTGCTGTGACTTTGTTCATCTGCTGCTGGCCAGATCTTGTCTTCCCCTTGTACTCCTTCCTGAAAAACTCACTGAATTTGGAAAGAAGCGGATGTTCAGGGTTGTTAAAAAAGACGTTCCCTCTGTTATGGTCCTGGCAACTACAGAAAGAAAAAAAATCCACACAATGTTCTTTTAATGCTTTTCGCACTCTCTAAAGAGTTGTCTTTTCAGTCTCAAAGTCTGACATCTTCAAATTTAGTAAACGATCTGAACGCTAAGTAATGTTTTTGAAAATGTTTATACATAAATATCTATGTCAACAATGTCTATGTTGCGCAAAAGGTAATTAAACCTCTTGTGCTCCCTCCTAAGCTCGAACTGATTTTCCATCCGTGTTTATGTGTCTGTTACATTAACGCTTGAAGTACAGCCTTCACTCCGTGTGTGTTGTGTGTTTTGTGGTATTGTGGTCATTTTGTGTATCTCTTATGTCCAGATGTGCTCTAATAAAGCGGAGTGTGAAAAAAGCACACATCTGGAAGAGTGCAAAAAACACAAGGGATGTCAACCCCAGAGCAAAAAGTTGCTGATGGAAAAGTCATTCCAGCCGGCCATGTGCTGCTCTGAATATTTCTCTGTTGGTTTGTCTCTGAGTTGTTGCTGCCACGTTGAGGAAAGTTAGATTGCAGGTGGTCGCCTCTTCTGGAATTGGACGTTTTGTCAAAGATAATATTTTACTTTTATACTCCTGGTATGTTATCACTGCAGGAAATAAAAAGCAATTACGAAGTGCCGTTATCATCTTCCTTAACTGTGTCACTCTATTACTTTCTTCCTCTGTTGGCCCATAACGACAATAGCGGTCTGTCTATCTCCACTGGCCCATCCCATCGAGAAGATAAGTGTCACGGCTAAGAATACATCTTTGTGCTCTGCTGCCTGTTGGTGTGTGAATGACTCATTAACTGTCCCGGACGAGGGCTCTGAAGAGGCGTTGTGGTGCGTTTTAGCAAGTGTAGAGATTAATCTTCCCTTCTATCATAACGCATTTAACAGCCACTGACTTCCAGGCACCACTGCTTTGCTCAATTAACACTGACCTTAGGATTAAATCATTAAAGGACCAAGACAGGATAATGATAAGTTCAGTGGCAGCCTCTTCATAATGTATATAATGTGACATTTTCTCAGGTTCTTTGGAGAAGTTACCTTGGGTTTGCATTCATAGGACAGTGAGTAAAGTCAAGATCTTTTTAAGTATAAATCCCAATTTTACAATAATGGAAGAACTGTTAGGGAGATCCCAAAATAGTCCTTGAATATGCCAAAAAAGGCACAGTTCAGTGTTTCAGGTCAATAAGCTGTAATATGAGCACCCATGTTTGGTACACACATTTGGCACTTCGTTCCTCTTTAAATTGTCTGTTCTGATCAACTTCTCTATCCTTTACAAACATTGAGATTATCTTTTTATAGTCTTATCAATTAAATTCAAAGGAGTTTTATTGTAATGAGCATATCAGAAGTATAGTATTGCCAAAGCATGTTGTACAAGGTGTTACAACAACATACTGACTTAAGACAACTTGTCATGGCCACACGTTGTTCCTGTTAAGATACCATAAGAAAAAGATAATATAAACCTTTATTGATCCCAATAGGTTTCTTGGAAGGGCATTACAAGAAATAATAAACAATATTTCTAGTTTGGATAGGGATGCAGACCCTGGTTCAGACTTCTGAACCCCGCATTAAGTGGCTAACAGACCTTTACCTACTTGATAAATGGCTATGGCTAATTTGCTATTTTACTTCTTGACAATAACATGATGAAATGGACAAACATGCACATGTGCTGCTTCTTACACAAAACGACCACCTGATGTAAACAAGACCGTTTTCAAAGTATTCAAGAAATGTGCTTAGCAACTGTTTTATGAGGGAGGAAATGAATTCAACATGCTTGTTAAGCCTCAAGGATACACACTGAATGTACACTTGACTGTGTTTGTTTACAAGAAAACACCACAGGGTGCCTTCAGAGCACGACTGTGATGTGTGCAGTGTATACTGACTCGCCGCCGGATATAGACTGTGAATATAGGCCTGCCACCGGCTGTGTATTCAAGGGCAACGGTGCTGCATCCTGTGCAAAAACATCCCCCCAAACAATTGTGATTGGTTTGGAGAAATGCAAACGACCCAGAGCGTTTCCCCCTGTACCGTAATGATATCTAGTGAAGCCAGACTTTTCTCCAGCGCCAGCTGACACAGCGCTGTGGAAATAAGTCTGGCTATGTGAGACTAAGTGCAGTGTGGTAATTTGCTTGTAGCTTACTTATCACTACATTCAAGTGAGCTGAGGTCAAAGAATGGGGCAGGACAGTTTTGGATTGGATTAGATAATAAACCACTTAATTCCAGCCAATGTATAACAAAACGTGTTTGTATTTTGAAGGTTTACTGACAGTTACAAAGACTGATAGAGATGCTTTTTGGGGGGCTGGTTTAACCAGTCTGTGGGTAGTGTACACCAGAGAGCTCAAGGGGGATGGACATTCTAGGACTGGCATGGGATGGACACAGCGTCAATGTTTGTGTCTCTCAGATGTAACTAATTGGATTGACCTCCTTTCTGCTCCGACCACGTGGCGTAGCTTTAGTGTATTGATTGTGCTAAGTCACTCCCCTCACCTTGCTGCATTGTTTGGCCTTAGTGTTAGCCTAGCTCCGGCCAGCTAATGCTTGACATGTGGCCTACATATGGGCGTGTTGCAGATAAGACCACCTGTTCCGACTTTGCCCCACCATGGCTAACTGTGTTGAGGCCGGAGCTTTACGAACATGACCTGGGTGGTGGCTAATAACAGAGAGATCACAACACACACGTTTACACTCACACACGCATAAAGGTTCCTGTCAGCTAAAATGAGAGGTTAACTGAGGCTTACTGCGTGCATGTACAGTATTTGTCATAACTAGAGAAAGCTTTCGACATTGTTATTACTAAAGCTGTAAACTATTATAGCTAACAGTCAGTGTAGTTCTTTAAAGATTTTTATCAGATGAATACAAGGGGAATGTGTGTGTGAAGGGCAGAAGGATACAAGGATTTGATAGACTGGAAAAAGTAAAATTAGTTAAAAGAATGATACTAGGAAGATTGCATGCCATAAAAAGGTCTGTATAAAAGAAGATTAAACCGTGCAATAAAAGACTGGGGAAAAAGAACAAAGAGAACACACCTATTACAGCAATAAACATCAACATTCAAACACAGGATTTGAGACATGATAACGGATCGAAGGCCAAAAATCCTCGATTTAAAAATGGATATGGAGGCAGCACAACTTTGATCTATGGGGAGTGGTTACAACTGACTGCAAAGGCCCTGTCACCTTTTTTGGTTTCATCGTCATTGCGGGACATTCAAAAGAGTTTTGCTTTGAGTTGTTAAATTCAGAAAAAAGGAGATTCAACCAAGCCTAACCCTAATAAGGCAAATAAAGCTACATTTTTTAATTCTAAAGTCCGTTCCCTTCTTTAGCATCACAGCTGTTGCTTTCTGATATTTCTAGATGAACAGATAAATACATTCTAGATCTCCATTACCAAGTGTACAAGCAGCTAAAACTCAAACAGTGCTGACAGTGTCGGGTACACAGCTCAGATTTATTATTAGAAAACGTCTAGATGGAGAGATACTCGAAAGCAAGCCAAGCCCTCACAATTAAGGCAAATATTTACAAACCTATCTCGACAAGTTAAATGTTAACTGTCACCCTCCAATAAATTAATTTTTAAGCTAGCGTGAATATATTTTAATGTGCAGTAAGATGATGTTGGATAAGCGAATCGGAATGCTACAGGACCGGATTCCTTCATCTATTAAGTGTGCTTGTGATTTTTTACTTTAAAACCCTGCTTAAATCTTCAAGCTCTGTTGAACATACAGTGGTATGCAAAAGTTTGGGCACCCCTTAGGAAAACCACTGCATCAGTTTGTCACTTGCTGAGCTTTTGAAGCAGCAACTTCATTTTAACATATGTTATACCTTATGGTAACAGAAACATCTCAGTAGTGAAATAACTTTTATTGGTCAAACAGAAACATGTTTATGTGCATTCAAACAAAAATAGGCATGTGCATAAATTTGGGCACCCCTAAGAAATAATTCCATTAATATTTAGTATTGCCTCCTTTTGCTGCAATAACGGCCTGTAGACGCCTCCTGTAGCCACAGACAAGTCCCTTAAGCCTGGCAGGTGGTATTTTGGCCCATTCTTCCACACAAAACGTCTCCAGTTCAGTCAGGTTTCTTGGCCTCCGTGCATGGACAGCCTTCTTCAAATAAATCCATACATTTTCAATGATGTTAAGGTCTGGGGACTGGGATGGCCATTCCAGAACATTGTACCTGTGCTTCTGCATGAATTCCTTGGTGGATTTTGATCGGTGCTTAGGATCATTGTCCTGCTGAAAAATCCAACCCCGGCGTAGCTTCAACTTTGTGACTGACTCTAGAACATTCTTGTCAAGAATCTCCTGGTACTGTAAGGAATTCATGTGGCCCTCAACTTTAACAAGTTTTCCAGTACCTGTGCTAGCCACACAGCCCCATAACATGATAGATCCTCCACCAAATTTTACAGTGGGCAACAAGTTCTTTTCATTGAATGCAGTGTGTTTTTTTCGCCATGCATACCTGTTCATGTTATGACCAAATAACTCAATCTTGGTCTCATCTGACCACAGTATTTTGTTCCAAAATGCTTCTGGCTTGTCCAGATGTGCTTTTGCATACCTCATGCGACTCTTCTTGTGATTAACACTCAGGAAAGGCTTTTTGCACATCACCCTTCCAATGAGCTCTTCCTGGTGCAAAGTACGCTGGATTGTGGAACGGTGAACAACTACACCATCAGCAGCCAGATGTTGTTGTAGTTCTCTGGAGGTGGTCTGTGGCTTCTCTGTGACCATTTTCACCATCCTTCGCCTGTGCCTTTCCCCTATTTTTGTCGGCCTACCACATCTTTCCTTCACACGGACTGTTCCTGTGGCCTTCCATTTCACAACTACGTTTCTGACTGTGGAGACAGACAGTTTAAACCTGTCAGATAATTTTTTGTACCCTTCTCCTAATTTATAATGTTGGATTATCTTAGCTTTCAGGTCAGTGGAGAGTTGTTTTGAGGTCCCCATCTTGCCACTCCCTAAGAAAGAACCTAGGCCAGGCACAGCCAGCTATTACCTATGTTAAATAGCCTTTTTCATGATTGGTTCCACCTGTCTTTGTAATTGAAGGTCTAATGAGCTAATCAAAGCAATTTTGTGCAGCAACCTGTCAGCTATAAATCCGTACAGGTGTTGAAATGAATGCTATTTATAAGGGTGCCCAAACTTTTGCACATCCCATTTTTTGCATTTTATTTTATTATAATAAAACTATGTAATGCTACCCTAAGAATTTTGGTCTGGAAAACACTAAAACGTCTACATCTTTGTAGGAAAACAAATGTTGTTGCTGTGATCTTCTATTATAAAGGAAAAGCAAATTGTCATGAAATCTCAGAGGGGTGCCCAAACTTTTGCATACCACTGTAATAGATGTTACATGAACAACATGATCATTAATATGCATTTAAATATCCAAAGCTTGTTTTGAGAATCATGTTTGTTACTAATTTCTCACCCAGCCGGTTCTACTATCCTAACATGTAATGGATCCCTCTTTAGTGTCACTGTGCTGTAATCACGCTGTGTGCATTCAGCCCTCTGTGATAACTCGAGAAACTGGGAAAGCTGAGGCCTGGCGAGCAGTGGCTGATCTGTAATAACAATTAGCAGCAGCTTCCCACTGTTTGTGCGAGGAGACTGTTGAGATTATAAATACTTGTAGAGAGTGAGGTTTATGTTTCTGCGGAGGGGTAATCCTCTCTGATCTGCAGTGTAATGCCTGTGGCCATTTTTTACACAGCATGTACCGTGTGACTTTCTGCATATTTTCTGTGTTTCCAGTGCTCTGTATAAAGTTTCATCATTTAAAAAAACACTAGGGTTATGTTACACCCGATAGCTGCAGTGTGAAAAAAGGTAAACAGGTCTGTGTATTTACCCTTTTGAGCCCTATTTGAAGAATTACATTTAAACATGGTTATTTTGCACATACACTGGGGTAATGCTGTAACAAATTATAACCAAACATCATGCATTGATGAATCATTTGGTCTTTGAAATTTCAGAAATCTGTGGAAAATACCACAATATATCACCCACAACTACAACGCCCAAGGACATGTTATTAAAATGAATTGTTTTTCTCCAACCAACACAATACATTTTTAAATATTCTTTGCCCTCTGTGCAAACTGCTGCTAACTGTACTCATACAGATACTCACATGACACAGTCAGAACGCAAAGAGTTGGATTAAAGTTTCCAAAATCTGTCACCACTCTATAAATCCACCCTGTGATCCCTCATGGCACACCTCCACACCAAGAGAAACACAGTGAGCACACAACTATGTGCAACACAAAGCGTAGGAAATTTTATATGGGGATGCCTTTTCTTTGTAACCTACAATTGTCTTGAGGTATCTCGTTCAACCTCTCCTGCAATCAGTTGTTGATTGTGTTTGTGCTCAGCCGTGCATTTCACTTTCTCTGTTTCAGAGTCAAGAGAATAGACTTCCTTCATGTTTTTGTAACTCACCTGTTTGACATGTGGAATCAGTGACAATTTCAAGTAGAAAAGAAAACAGACTTAAAAAGTCAGGAAATGGGTTGTTGTTTCATGCTGCTTCACACAGCATGTCAGCTGCATTAAAGAGTAAAATAGTTTACTTGTGACCCGACTACAGGTATTTAAATGGCATTATCTTATGGCATCTTTTAAACTGCAGTTCTATGGCGAGTTTTAAAACCAGCATGTTTACAGTTATTTTTCAGATTAAAGGTTTACTTAAAAACATTTTAAAAAAGGTTACAGTATATGCATTGTTCGAAGTTAAACCAGTGGATCTCTACTTTTTGTTATTGAACCTTTTACAAAAAAACAATAACTGTTCAAGTAATTAAATATTTCACCCAAAAATTAAACAAGAAATTTCATTCAGATTTGTGAAGCTGGTTTTAGTTTATTTTTCTTGCCTGCCCCATTTATAATCTCTGTTCCTCTTAGATTGAATTTGTGATCCTTTGTACGGGTATACTCATAGTTCGGGAACAAATTGACTTACCAAGTTGACGTCTCAGCATCTGCAACAGTGAAGCGCTGCCTACTCATGATTTGATCAGTGATAAAATCATGTGTGATACATTTATTTTTTGTTGCTTATATATATTTGCTAATTTTATTTTAGAATAAAGGACTTTCACTTCCATTTTTCTTAAATATGATACTGCAAAAAGTTTGAGGTGGTATGGATACAGTATTCCCTCTATAGCTGCATCAGGTTGCTCACAACTTGCGGGCAGTGAGAAATTGCATATTGACACAGGCTTCTGGAGTGAGTGGGTTCAGTGTTTGCTCTTACAGATAGGCCTGTTTTGCTAATGGCTGTGCACATTTACTTACCGCTTGTCAAACACATCCTATACAGGGAGGCAAATTGACTCGGGTCACTCCGTGATCGTCAAAGCACAGCGCAAACTGGAATGTTACCAAATCTGCTCAAGTCTGTACCATTCATTTTTGTCTCTTTTTTAACAATACACATTTAGTTAAGTGTAAGATTGTGAAACTTTGGAGCACGAGTATGTGCATATTTATTTTTGGGAAACATAACAGGTTAACTTCAGTAGGAGATGCTGTATAATGCACAGTTTACTCTTAACTTTAGCTAAAATCTTAACTTGGGGAATCTATAGTAATAATCTCGCACAATAAAAAAACAAAACAATGTTGGAATTGAAATAAGCTAGTTAGCATATCAAGTGATTATTCAACAACAGTATGAAAATACTCTTTAACAGCTCTATAATAACACATTTTGAAAGCAACTTTTGCAGAATTAGTCATTCTACGTTTGATATTGATTTTTTGTGTATCAATGAGGAAAAAAGTGGCCTTGGAATGGAGATGAAATGCCTGGTCCTTGCTCAGCCTTGTATACCTTAGTATCAAGGTGTACTTCAGGATATAAATCCTTATTTCATGTTTTCAGTTCATCTAAAAATCAATCATGTAGATCAGTAAAAAGCACTTTAGTGACTGACGATCTTCCTAAAGTGCCCAGCCACACCGTAACCAGACATGATCCCCTCCCATCCATTAGGATAAACATTTTGAGTGAGAAGGGCATGCATGGAAGAGAGTGGCATGTAAAGGGATTTCAATGTATGTATACATGTATGATGTATAAAATGTTAACACGGACATTATATTTACTGTGTGAACACACCTTTTTCTTCTTTGTTGGTGTGACTTGTCGAGCTGAATTAGTTAGTCGACAATCAGTTATCAAATAGTTATTTTGTAGCTGAAATGCTACGAATTATTTGGTTAAATTACAAATATGAAATGTGCTTGTGACATGAGATGTGTGTTACGTGTGACGGACAGCTGTATTGTTCAGATACTAGTTGTCTTAATTATGATTCAGCATGACGGCAATAACACTTTTGTTTCTGACTGGATTTATGTTGAATTCTTATTGATCCTGACTCATAATGAAACAGAAACTATGATCAAATATTAGGATATGATGCTGCTTTTGCCAAATTCAAAATCATACATTGAAGTGAGCTATAAAAATGTACTATTCCTTTAAGGTCTGTACTACAGCGTCAGATTTTTATATATTGATGAAAAGTCTTTTGGTGAGGCGGCCACACCCACGTCTGCAGTGCTGCATTGTGCTGGCAGAGATTCAAGCTGAGGGCTCAGCTCTCTCTCTCTCTCTCTCTCTCTCTATCTCTATCTCTATCTCTGTCTCTGTCTGTGTCTGTGTGTGTGTGTGTGTGTGTGTGTGTGTGTGTGTGTGTGTGTGTGTGTGTGTGTGTGTGTGTGTGTGTGTGTGTGTGTGTGTGTGTGAGAATGCGAGAGAGTTCTGCTTGGTGGCCCAGTATGCCTGCTTGTACTCTGTTTGCCGCTCAGATAGCCTCTGGTTTATTTGTTTGGGTTGAGTTTGTGCAAGCTGGATGACATTTTTTATTTTATATTTATATATATATATTTCATTAAATTATAATATATTTGAATCAGCTTCAGTTGTAGGTGCATTGTATGGTGCTTTAGGATTTATTGATATATAAAGATAAGATAAGCAAATTGGGAAATCCAGGGCTTGCAGAAGCACAAGGACAGAAACAAGTACAGATAAATAGGTCAATAGAAGTAAAAAACAAAGTAAAACAAATATAAATACAAACAAAAAACTATACTCGAGCAGTTCAACTTAAAATACAAAACAGGCAGTAGAAATGCAGTAACCACGTTCAGTGTTGTACTTACATCAATAGTAGTAGTGTCTCAAGTAAATAGTAGTCATGTTATTATTGTCTAACAAGGACTATAGTCAAGCTTCTAGTTTGCATACAGAATGGTCTTTAAGAATTCAACCTAACAATAATGCAACTAACCCTTATTCTCCTTTATTAGTCTGCCCATATTCTGTTATTGTGGTAAGAGACAGAAGAAACCAGCAACAATTTGGGAAATAACCCAGTAACATTTCCGCTTAAACAAGCTTTATTTGTGGTTTTTCTCCCAAATATGCATCTCAAATCCCTGTTTGACTGTTGCTGTGGGCGCGCACTCAGTGTGATATTTGACTCAACAATCAGGTCTTGTGTCTCTATAAGCTGCAGTGACCTAACAGCCCTGAGCTTTAGCCTGTGGGCCGAGTGGAAGGAATGACAGCATTTTATGACTATCAGTTTCCCCCTTCTTTTTGGTTAAACACAAAACAAGAGAGCCGGGTCCGATGAAGAAGGACATTGAAAACATTTTGTGACTACTATTCCTGCTGGCCTGGATTTAATATGGGATAGATAGTTGAACTATTCTATATGTTGCTCAAAGAAGGTGATCAACTTCAAGTGCTGCACTGGGTCAAGAAATGTGATGTTGGTGATAAACAACTACTACAAACATGGTGGTCTGAAACTATCAGCAAAATGAATTCAGCTCATGTCTTTTTAATGTTTAATAAATAAAGGAAAAGGTATAAATCATAGAGTATCCAAAAGGATTGACATATACATTCTCCATGGCATTGAACACCCTTCAACAACCCCACAATGTTAAGCCTTCATTTTACAAACCAAAGTCTGGCTAGGTTATATATTTTTTTTTCCCTGTTTATGTAATAAAGTAACAATTGTGGGGTCATAAGGTACCAACACCTTACATGCTCCAGTTATCAATGCAGAGGTAATACCTACAAAGTATTGTTATTTCTTTTTACTGTTATTATTATTATTTACTTAATTTGTATAGAATATGATTGCTGGGAATTTCCTCAAGATACTTACTCCCTTTGATAAAAAGTTGTTTCTTGACCTTTGTCTTTTTACAGGAATTAAGCCTGTAACATAAAGAGTGCCAAATCACTCTCCTTAGCATCTTGGGGATAAAGAGTCACATGATATTTTTTGTGAACTGAGAAGTTCCCTCTGATCTACAATAATATTTCCCTTATATTTTCTTACTCTCTGTCCCACTCTGTCCGTCTGTCCCCTCCCTTCCTTATTTTTCATCCTTCTCCGTGCCTCTCATGTACCTCACCCTATTACCCTGAGAAAACACTGCACTATTGTTTTGTTCTGCTGAAGTTGATGCTGAACCTGGTCCGGTTTGTTCAGCCACACTTTGGGCTCCTTTTTTTTCAAATCAAAGTACATATCTTCCCTCTTTGGACCACTTTGTTTCTTTAATAACCAAGCACCCTTATGTAACACTGGGTCAAAAGTTCAGCTGAGGAAAAGTTTTGTTTCTTTGAAATTGTCACATGGCAGAAATAGCTGGAGTAATGAGGTGAATGACTGAAGAACAGAGCAGACTCTGTGTGCCAGTGTGAGAAATGACATTGCGTCAAAGGCATCTTGACAATGTTTGAAACAAATCCTGTAAGGCAGCTGTGCAGCACCGAAAAGGAACGGGCCTTGGCTACAAATAGTCGCCCCACACAGAAAAGGACTGTAAGTGCAGTCATCCACTGACATGGAGGAAGAATGTGGTTTGACTTCTATAGGAAAGAATGCAGAAAGGCCCATAAATAGTGAAACATCGTGGGTCTTATCTTTGCACTCTAGTATTATTATTTAGGAACTCTTTTATTTTTCAAGACATGTGATATTAACTATAGCCTGATTTTTGGCATCGCCTTTAGGTCAACCACATATACATTACAACATCATTAGAAAACAGTAGTTTGGAGATCAAAGACAAATGGTAATTGGAAATGAATGTGTGTGAAATGAATGGTTTCCACACGAGGTAACTCTGAAACCAAACACAATGCTATCCCAACATTTTTGGAATGCTTCTTCTTCTTTTGGCATAAGTGATAAGTATTTTTCAGACGGTTTTTCAGAGTGTTGTGGCTTGTTTTGGGAATGCCAAACGCTCTACAATAATAACGTGTTGTTGTCAATTAAGTGATTGAATATAAAAGTATTAACAATTACCTGACTGCAGACTACCAGTAACCTCCTGTGAAAACCACCATATGTCAACATTCAAGAGGTGAAATAACACACTTTTGATTGTAAAAGACAAGTTCTGTACCTTACCTTTTGGACATAAATACATCATGGACAACTGTCTAATTTGTTCATCTACATAAGTTGAAAACAAAAACATCTATATATTTAACTGTATTGTCCTGGGGTGCTGAGCTTTCAGTTTCCATTTGTGTGTAAATGTCACCTCCCTGCTTGTGGCCACATGTATAGCTGAGCCCCGTCATCAACATCTCTAAATTTAGCTGTGCTTTACAGAACACACACACATACGGGTGCAGACCCACACAGACTTTTGATTGTTTCCCAGCATAGCTGATCAGGTCTGTGCCTCTGTGAGCTGTACGGTATATCTGCTGTTATGAAGCATCTGCTCTTTGTCCTGACTGAATTGGACTGGAAAGAAGCAATAAGAGCAATAACTGAGTATGTGGATGTCTCTCGACCACTCTCAGGATTTACTTAACTAGAGCCAGTTACTCTTATTAAATTTGTTAACATGTGATATGGTATGAATTTTAAGGACACTCGGCTGCCATGTTTAGCCATGAACTTTTGCAAGAGTTTGGTGTCAATCTCTTGAAATAAATCAATCCAGTTTTATTCTTCAATAAAAAAACATTTTAAAACAATCATATTTTTCTTTTGCAAATAGATACTATAAAATACTCAGTAATACTGCAGTCATATATAACCATTAGTTGGCTTTTTTTATGTATATATTTTATTACACTTTTAAAAAATTGTGTATAAAGCAATTTGAAAACTTCCTCTAAATGAATATTAATGATTGCTTACACCAGAGCAATTCAATTATGTCTTTTAGCAGATTGCTGTTTTGCATTGCACTTTGCTTATTTAATAATCAATGTGTGTATACGTGACATGTTTGGAAATGTTGTTAAGTGAGTAATAGATTTAATGTATTTTTTTTCGCTGGTGCGTTTGTTCAGTCTGTGTTAGACTGATCCTGTTCAGTTTTAGTGCAGTGGAACTCTTCATCATGTCTGTTTTTTGTTCTCTGTGCCTGATCGCTCCAACACACAGCAATTTTGTGTGTTTTTTATTCCACTATCTAACCACCACACGTGTTGGATAAGATGTGGTTCCTAACATAAATATGTTTCAGGTCCAGTAGCAGTAATATCTGATGGTACCATGATGTGTAAGGGAATGTGAAAACAGAGGAAACACACACACACACACACACACACACACACACACACACACACACACACACACACACACACACACACACACACACACACACACACACACACACACACACACACACCCCCCCCGACTGGGCAGCGTACTGCGCTCACTCACTACTAAAGATAACAAGTAAACATGCTGCCACCCACAAACAGCAGGGAGTCATTTTGGCTAAATCAGCATTCCTGTATTTCTGACCTTAGTGCCATGTACTGTAGGACAGTTCATGTGAATAACTTTGTGATGCAACAGTCCTCTGATTTCCACATATAATTGTTTCATTGACTTTTAGAGTTATTGTATGCTTTCAATTAATGTTTAATAAGGTTTTAATGCGGATTAAGGAAAGTTTCCTACCCCTGGGTTTGAAATTCTTTGTAAAATCAATAACACAAACAATGATTAAGGTTCCTGGAAAGTACTTTCTGCGTTCCAGACTTTTTTGTCAAAGTATGTTTATTTATAGAGCAAATGTTAAAATATCAAACATATACCTAAATGCTCACAGAGAGATGAAATAAAAACACAGGGATGATCAAATTAAATCTCCGCCATTAGTAAAACAATAAGTAAATTAAAGCATAGTTTCTTGATAAAATCATAGCACAACAGTGGAAAACGGAAACAAATGTTTTTAGGATGAAATTAATTGGTGAGTCTTTGGAAAGGACTGTTTAAGGCAAATTATTTGGCAGTTAACAACTGAACTTTGGACTGGAGAGGACGGTCCCTGCCATTTTACATTACTCCTAGCAGTAATTACTGCAAATATCAACATCATTTCAGGCTTACTTAGGAAATGAGTATCTTGACTTAAATCTGGGTATACCTTTCAGATCATTATCAGTAAACATAAGACACGGATTCAATTGGTTTTGTACATGTAATTTCCTTGCTTGTATACTCTCGCTTTTCAAACGCAGTACAATGATGGGTAACTTCTCACGCAGCCTCAGGAAAAGAAAAAAGGTATTTTCATAAGCATTAATACGGGAAATGAACTCACTAATTTCAGAGTTTTTGATGAAAGTCTGCTTCTGTCTGTAACTTAGGAATGTGGCTTTTTTCCCACTCATCTTCTCTGACTCTGAGGGGTTTATGTTGTATGAGAGATGCCTCCGATAGCTGAGGAGTACTGGACATCTGTGATTATTTTTCTATTAGGCCTGGCTTTCATCTCCATCCCTGTGACTAATGTTCACTTTCTTCTTACAAACTCAGGAGCACTTTCTGATTGAGCCAACTGCTTTAGTCAGCCATTGGATAATCACAAGGTCACTGCTTTTTGTCAACAGGTTTTTCTTATTTTCTTTCTCTCTGTCGGTCTCTGTGCCACACACATACTTTCCCGCTAAAGTGCAGTGATTCACAAATGTTTTCAAAGAATGTTATTTTGAGACATTCACTTGTTTGCTTTTTGGCTGAGAGTTTGATTAAAATATGAAAACTGTTCTCATATGTGTTTGTTAAATATAAGGCTGCAGCCAGCAGACGGTTAGCATAGCCAAGCATAAACCCTGTAAAGAAAGTGAAACAGCTGGCCTGTCTCTGTCACAACTAGATCTTTTACTAGGTGTTATACTTATACACATATTTGAATTCAAGAAACTCTTCCTTTTATAACAAACTTATCAACTTATCTTATCAAAAAGATGAGAAACATTCCTTATATCAGCAAGAGATTTAATGTGTTATATGTTATAACGTGATGATTTGAAACTCTTTTTTTCTTTACTTTTAAAAACTATCTAGTGAATGCAGTATTGTGGTTTACATCAAAAAGGGAAACTGTCTTGTTTGTATAAGAATATCTGTGTATGGTATGTGTATTATTTTCTTCCTAAGGTTGTAGTGTGAGAAATGTCACTTTTGGTACAAATGTTCTCACGTTGGTGTGTGTGCGGAAATTTGCGGTATAAACAAATGTGACCACAGTTTTATTAAAACCAGCAGCTTAAATGATCTTGGACACAACAGTTGACAAAAACCCAAAACGCACAACCTGAGGTTTATGGCAGTTCATTCAAGCGTAATGCATCTCACCAGAGTGGCATACCAGCCAAGCTTGACATCTATATTTCTAATTTCATTGGACCATCAGATCTGCTCCCAGGAGTGTTTGAAGCGGAGTCCTGATGAGCTTACTGAGAATTAAGGACAACAGCTCTTCTGACAGAGGGCCTTTTTAAAATGGCTGAATCCCAAAAACCAGCTCCCATATGTTCATTCCTCATATTTTATGGAGGAGAAAAGCCTCTTAAATGTTTCAGTTAAACCTGCACACATCCTACTTCAAACACTGTTTGACAGAAGCAGCCACTGCCAGCACCCACATCCCACCGTGCTCTCACTATGCTGGGAACCATGATTGCAGATCCCCCTGTTATTAAACAACCGCCATGACCACCATCCACTCTGGTCAGCCCAGCCTTAGGTGTGAGATTACAAGGGGTATGGTCAGGAATTAGCCTCTGGAGAACGTTATCTGCCCACACAAGCTGTGACATAACCATGAAACATCTCGCCCTTTTCACTCTATTGTTGACATCCTGTCCGCATACTATGGCGGATGAGTCAGTCTGGTAACAGGCTCAGTAAAGGATATGAATACAGAGGTCAAATGAGCTATGTCTCTGAGTAACCATTGAATTGCACAGATGCTCCATAGCTACTGTCATGGAAGGAATGCAAAAAATGTCGTGACAATTTCCTAAATCAATTTGCAGGCAGTAGAATGCTGTTTTTATCTCATGGCTCATTTCACTTAAGTGACTTTGAAATTCGGACAAAGCATCTCTCTGTGTGGTTTGGGACCATGCTGTCACATGACCTCCAAAAACACCCCAGCATGGAAATTCATTTGTTACCCCCAAGCAATAGATGAGTTACTGAAGGATAAATATCTTTGTGAGTTAATCAAGCAGCTTATTGTCTGCATTTTTTTATATGAGCGCATAGCGTGACCCCTCCATCCGTTTGAAACACCCCCCGCAGGCTCGACACAAGACAACAGTATGTTTTCCTGTTTTCACTTTCCTCTCCTCAAGAAGCTGCTAATGAAATCATCCTCATATGATTACAAGCCATGTGTCTCTGAACCACACTGTGTGACTTAGAGAATACAAAGGCAGATAAAGACCTAATTACCTCATTACAGACAGAAGCATTAATAGGATCTGAACTGATTGCCTCTGTGTGAGACAGGCGCTGGACGTCTAATTGATTTCCAAAAAAAGAAACTTCTCCTGTTAGAGATATATGACCCTGTACATTTTATAGTACTCATTTGTATGCTACACTACTGATCTGGATTAGTTAATAAATATATTTAATAACACTTTTCAGCCTTGTAGAGTTGATCACGTCCCAATGGAATACAGTTTCTGGTTCTGTTTCATCACAACATTAGTAGTCCACAATTGTATAAGCCTGCTTAAACAAGCTTTCAGCAACTTATACAAAAATTAGCATCGGCAGTCTTTGATAACAATTCAAAGATACAGCCTGTAAACACTTTGAGGGAGAAGTTAACAACTGCCAAAGTGAATTACAGCAGAAAAGAGTCCTTCCACTGAGCTTAAAGCTCTATTACTTACACTGCACATTGGGAAGGAAACTTAAGCTAGTGGTTTTAAGAAAACACAATCAGCAATCTTAATCAATTCTGTTTTAAATGGAAAGTCCTAGATCACGATGGGGATACGTTATTACCCTAATGAAGGTATCATGATTAGTATCAGGGTAGACTTCACTCAAGTTAAAGGTTTTGAAAGACACAACTTAAGGTAGTTAAATAAAAACGTTTTCTCAGTGACCACAGTATCCAACACAACTGAACATTTGTTGAGATGACAGTCGTCTCATGAGAACATCACATCAGCCTTGTGGCATCCTCTCGGTCTGTGGTGTCTTTGACCAAGCCTGTAGACACATTACGCCCTGAACACACTGGCACCATCTCAAGTCTGTCATTGGCTCGGGTCTGTGGTCTGGAGCCAAGAATAATGCTTTTGACCTGCCGGAGTGACTAAAGTGGTGTGAATCATGTCTGTACAAACAGTTTTAGCTCTGGTGTCCCTTTCAGTCTTTGTCATCGTTCAAAGGGGGGAAAGAAATCCACCCTCAGATAATCATCCACTGTTGTGTGTTAGAAATCCTCTTCATACTTCGGTGACTTAGATTTCCTAGAATATCTTTTGATAACTTTCCTTGGAGAAGGCACAAGAACACATTTTCATTGTCATAGGGTAAAAGGGTGAAAAGTCACCTTCTGTTATAGATTTGATACACATTTGTTTTATGCATTTCTCACTTGCTCTACATTAAAAAAGTGTTGTGAAGACATTGTGACAAATGTTATTGTGTTTTCTTATTCTCCGAAATTAGAATGATGGAACTCGTGATCATGACAGTGACAGCAGGTTTTGTAGTGACTTATTTCCATTTATTTTGCATGAAATTACATGTTTTTCTAGCAAGTTGTAAGAAACCATCACCTGGGTACTCCAGAGGTCAGATATGGCATATCACCCATTCTGTTGTGTTTTATTACCGTTGATATGGAGCGAGCCAAGTGTCGAAAGATTACAAACTGTCGGCTGTAAAAACGTCTTCCTTAACTATGCATCTTCTTTACACAGACCAGGTGGACGAATACACGGTGCATGAGAATAAATCAGCTCTCACTATCCTAGATTTTCCACATCCTGCTTCCTGCTGGCCTAACACAAAATGTTGAATGTCAAGCAAACACTGAAAGACCTGACCCGAGTTCCTCATCATGTTTTTTAAGTTCTTTTTTTCTTTCATTTTATTGGCTGTCCCTTCAGGAAGTTCTTGGGGATGCTGACTGATGTAAGTCTGTCCTCGTCTGACCTGTAGTTCCTGAACCAGGCAGGTTAGCCAGTTCATAGACGGGATGGAGCAGTGAACAGAAAAAACAGCTAATATCAAATGCATCAAGCACCTATTCTGAAACCCACATTTTAGATATGTAATTTTATCTTCACTGTTCCTCAGTTTGACCTTATGTGGTCTTTCTTTGTCCAGACAGCAGAATGAAATGTGTTTTTTTCCACAGTGTCTGTTTGATGATTTGTTCAGCTTGGTGAGTCATAATTTAAGAGCCGGTTTATTGCTGTGATCCGGCTGTTTGAGCCAGGCTGTGCCGTTAGTAGAGTACATTACGCAAAGCTTTTTCTTGCTTGTTTCAAGCTGTTAAAGAGTACCACACTAATAATTCGTGTTTTTGGCTTGATTTGTTGGTCTCAAAGATTATGACAAAAAAGCTGTTCTGATTCGTGGGAAGGCTGAACAAATTAATGTTTGCAAATACTAATAACTTCAGTTGCTTGGTCGTTTAAATGCTATAAAGAAGTAAAAAAACTAATTTTCTTAAAAACTTCCACGTTTTTTCCACATTATGACTGAAGTTGGCAAAGAAACTGACTGACAAGAAAATGTGAATGCACCATTGGCCTTGGCGGACGCCTGCGCTATCCGAGTGCCATTCTTCTTTCTTCTATGTTGTTTAAACACTACCATCAAATCATGGCCGACCCTGAAACGAAATGGCAAGATGTTTTTAAAATTCCAGTGAAATTCAACACTTAACAATTGCCCTTAAATGTCGGCTATTAGCTTGGCATTAGCCTTCACCTAGAATACTTGTCTGTTGGTAGTGACACTGGTGATTGGTAGGGTCAGGGAGGGGTGTTTCCCATTCCACAGACGTATGGCTCGGGCAGCTCTGAGTGATTCACTGAGGAATTTGTTTACTTGTGGCGTAGCTACAAATAACTGCAGGGTTTATACAGGCCAAAAAAACGACTTCCCCTCCAGGCAGCCATACAACATAAACAGAGCTGCGAGGGGAAATACTGGACTGGCTTATTAAAGCACAACCACTACACATGTTCCACATGGCCACATGGATCCCATTACTCACTGAGGAGCTTTTTTTCCATCAGGCCTGCTGGCCCAATCTCCTTCATCCCAACTCTGGCAATTTGTCTGACTGACTTGAATAGATCCTAAAGGCATGTTATTAATCTTTCTCGCTTGCTCTGTGCCGTCCAGGCTGAAAGTATTTCAAGACAATGTTTGGAAAGAGGCCACAGTCTCTGTGAGCTTGACCTACAAACAAATGATCCACACCTAAAGTCGACTCAGAACATCACCTTAAACATCTGTTGCTAAACTGTGTATTAGATATGTAATACGTGGCAACTTCCAATTTACTAATGTTTTTATTCACCATATCCTTCTCTCTTTCCCCTTCAGGCATTTGGGAACGCAAAGACAGCCCACAATAACAACTCAAGTCGCTTTGGCAAGTTCATTCAGGTGAACTACCGGGAGAGCGGCACTGTGAGAGGGTAAGAAACCAGAGACAAAAGCTTTTTATTTACTTAAAATAAATAGTTTTGAATTTGTATTGATACATTTTATTGTATTATTTTTTTTCAGAGCATACGTGGAGAAATACCTGCTGGAGAAGTCGAGGCTGGTCTATCAGGAGCACAATGAGCGGTGAGCAGAACATAATCATCATTTCAGAAGCCAAATTGCATTTTTAGCAAAGACATTAAAGAAAAGTGCTGTTGTAAGATGCAGTTTATCGACAACCGTGTTGATGAAATACAAATCACCAAAGTCTTACTTGTTTACAAGTATGAGCATGAAAATATGGTACTCGTTATGCAGAATTGCCCTTTTTAGAGTACCGTTATATTATTCACGCATTCATGTGTTCATCAATTAAATGTTGCAGCTGGTAAATCTGAGCCTAATTTAAACTACTATAGTGTGGGCTAGTTTAATCCATAACGACACATCATCATAATTAATAAGGTCTCGATTATGGGCAATACGTTGACAACAGAAGTTATTCTATTTTATTTAACATTTGAACTGAAGTTCACTCATTCACGTATGTGATACAAACTAAAGTACATCTGAGTGAATTTATCTCAGTAAGCTGTTGTTTGAGTGTGCCAAAGTGTATTGAGCTCTAAGTCGAGCTGACACTAATTTGTTGGTCCGGCTGGACGGTGTCCACCACGGGGGGCTCACATTGGGCCCCCTGCATCAGTCACCTCTTATTGAGATGGATTGCTGACTCTAGGACCTGTGTGTGTGTGTGTGTGTGTGTGTGTGTGTGTGTGTGTGTGTGTGTGTGTGTGTGTGTGTGTGTGTGTGTGTGTGTGTGTGTGTGTGTGTGTGTGTGTGTGTGTGTGTGTGTGTGTGTGTGTGTGTGTGTGTGTGTGTGTGTGTGTGTGTGTGTGTGTGTGTGTGTGTGTGTGTGTGTGTGTGTGTGTGTGTGTGTGTGTGTGTGTGTGTGTGTGTGTGTGTGTGTGTGTGTGTGTGTGTGTGTGTGTGTGTGTGTGTGTGTGTGTGTGTGTGTGTGTGTGTGTGTGTGTGTGTGTTGGTTCCAAAGCTGCTGCACACTTTTGACCTTTAACCTTTATTCTGCAGCTACATGCTGTCAGGGAAAAAGTGCACACATGTACATAATGCATTTACATACTTGAGCTTTGTGGCTTTAATTTAATTATTTATATATTGGTTCATCAATGAACATTTTCTTAAGCCCCCATAGGTCGAACTAACTAACAAGAGGATACCTTGAAAATGAATATTTTCTTGTTAGAGATAATACAAACATGCATGCTAACGATACCCTACTGGCATTCTAAAATATTTTCTTTGGTTCCTAAAAATGCTTAATATAAGATTCGTACTGTATGGTACCAATACTTTAGCGGTAGATCCTTTTAGTACTGTTGCGTGGTGGGGCCTCCATGGATCAGACTTGTTTATTCAGCACATACCACAGATGCTCGATGGATTGAGATCTGGGAAATTTGTAGGGCAAGTCAACACCTTGAACTCATTGTCATGTTCCTCCAACCATTCCTAAACCACATTATTCCTGCTTCCAACACATTAACTTTGAGGACCAAGTGTTCATAGGCGGCCTAACATACCGCACCAACTGACAGGTGCCATTCTAGCAAGATAATACATTTTTTTTCACTTCACCTGTCAGTGAAGATAATTGTATGGCTGATCAGTGTACAAAGCTTATGGTTTGTATAAAGCCCTGCTCAACTACACTGCTTCACCTTACCAGACGGCCAAGCTTAGTGGACACATCAATGTCCTACCGTTGCTTACTTTGCATTTAAGACATTTTTGGGTAGTGGTTTGGCCCATTAAAAACATTATAATAAATAGGTCTCTATTAGCTGTTGTTGTTTAGTGTTATATTAATGTAACTTTTAATCTTGTTTTTAAATAAAAGTGCAACTGTCTTTCTACTTTTGTTAAAAGTGAAATAAATCTGTTTTCCTTTTTTTGTTTTAGAAACTACCATGTCTTTTACTACCTGCTGGCAGGAGCAAGTGAAGAAGAGAGGAGATCCTTTCACCTCATGAAACCTGAAGAATACCATTACCTCAGTCAGGTGAGACCTTCTTAATATCTCTAATATCAAACTCTTTAACAAGTAATGTTGCTTTGGTTTGTCTTTCACTGGTTGTTGTGACTTTCTGTTTTGATTTTTGTGGTGTGATAGGCATGTTCAAAAGTGTTAATTAATGTGCAGAGTTATGTTTGTCTGTATTGTTGCCTTCTACCACTTGATAGACCCACTATAGAAAGTTCTTTGTCCCTGCTAACAGGAAAGAACGAAACCTCCACAAACAAAGGGATCGCATTCTCTGGTGGTGGTTCAACACAGTATACATACAAACAATATTTGACAGACACGTTTGATTTCAAAGATCTATGTGTATACATTCAGAACTTTTTGTTTTGTGGATGTCACTACATGCAAAGTGGGTTTCGCATACACCTTGGTTTCAATTCACCTTTGACTTATGTACTCGCACGTCTTCATTTGCACACCAACACTGACAACCACAAAGACAAAAATAATATTGGTCTCTGTTGCTTGTGTTGCCCGAAACGAAAAAACTGGTTTCACATAACCACGAAGCAAAGCCACCATAAACACACTCACACACACATTACATGTATGGAATGTTGATGTTGTGTAAAACTTGTTGCGTCTCTTACTCGGAGCTTTGACAGTCACGCCATGACAACCAGGGACTTGCCTCCTCCTCTTAAATCCTTTCCGCCTACGCAGAAGTGGGCAGGGAATTCCTTCCATTCCTCCAGGCCACTGCAAAACACACAAACACACACATGCGTACATAAATGCATGCACTAACCTTGAACTCTGCTCTTATTCTGTCCTTCACTTGTATCTCTTCTTCTCTGTCTGTCAAGTTTACATAAAAAAAAAAAACATTCTTGCACCCCATACAATTTTTAACTCAATTTTACCACCTGCCCTGTCGGCACAATAAAGAACAATAAAGTTGATTTGTTTACAGGCTTCACACACGTGTAGCATTCATGCCAGTTTTTTCCCCGCAGTTTATCATTACTTTGGTCAGTAATTATAACTCATTGTGCTTTTTGCATCTCTTAACCAGCCATTAATCACACACGTACATTTGACTAGCCATGTCCAAAGCAAGGTATTTCCCTTTTTTGTAGCAACAACTCAGTAATTTAAACTCGGCTTTAAACTAAAGTTCAAACAAACAGTTTTAAGCCTAAAATAAAAAACAATTAGATTAGCAATAAGCGCAGAATGAATTTCCTTTTTTTTTTGGTAATGCTAGTATTGTGTTGTAATGAAGTTATAAGTTAAGACAAAAACTCAAGATGGTGCGTTTAAGGACACCCTGGCAGAGTCTTGCTGGCTGCTTATATGCTTTGCTTTGACCGGATAAGCTGAAAAAAGAATTAAGAAAGGCATAGAATAGCAGACATTCCCTATGAATGTGGTCATTTATTCAAAATGTTGGTTTCATCAGCAGATTCTTAAATCTTAGATGTTATCTTTCCACCTTTTTGAACAGACCTGAAATATAGATTTAAAATAGTCCCTCCTTACAAACTGGAACACCATGCAATCCAATTGTTACCTTGACATGAAACCGAGTTTGTGTGCTGTGGTATGATTTCATATTTCAAGCATGTTTAACCTTTAAGTCAATCATAAAAACTCATGATATGGGTTAAAAAATGGTTTCTGAATCCTTAATGTTCATGTGCTTTAGAAATCTGCAGCTTTTAATCTACCTTCTCCTCCTGCTTTAACGACTTCATATATTTAATCATAGCATGTGATTGTTATAAAGTGATTGCTTTCTCTTTCATTAGTGTCCAAATGCTTTTAAATGTTATGTCTGACTGCTGGCCTGTACTTACAGAACAGAGCTGTAACGTCCAGCTAATGCATGTGTCTTAACAACACGTCCTTCCATTGCCGTTAGTTCAAACACGTTTGTGTTTAGTGAACAGTATGTGCCTTCATTTGAATGCTGCTGTCTAACCCTAACCTTGCTCCCCATGTGAACTCTGCCCTAACATTTCCAGATGCCAAAGTCAACCCACCAACAGCACTGGGACAGTTACTGTGATAGTGAACCGGTCAGTATCTGTGTGTGTGGTGTCAGTGTGTCTGTGTGTGTCAGAGAAACCTCAACAGGTAGATATTCTGATCACCTGAGCACTTTTAGATCAAGCCACATTTCCATGCACAGTTGCACATTCCTCTCCTTCCCTCCTGCTCATTTTGTTGCTTTTTTGACATTTCCTGGTTTGGTTTGGATAGTGTTTATTTCAGCTTTGTTTGTGTTTGCTGTAACCTGTGTGACTTTTTTGATCATTGACATTGTAGTGTGGTCTATAAGCAAAAGAGAAATCCTCCATGCTTATGATCAGGTCCTCAGTAAGTAACAGAACAAATGCTCAGTATTTCATGCTTCAAGTAATTGAAACCTACCAAGAATATAAGATTATATATGAGACTTTACTCCGTAGTCCAAGAAATATCTGTTCTAAAAGTTGAGATTAGGGTAGGGCTTGTTCCAAACAGTGAGTATCACTCCTTAAATCCACTGAGTAAACATAATGTATAGCAGGTACAAGCCATGTGAGTGTGTGAGAGCTTTAGTCCCTGAAGTGTCCCATTGTTCACTGGGTAGTTAATGGCTGTGCAGCATTATTATATGTTGCCACAAAGTATTTGCCTAAAGACACACCCTCACCTTTCACTCACAGGATCTGATTCAAATCAAATGTAGCTGTAGATCTACTTTAATTTATTGATGTCAATGATCGAAAAATTATTTTGTGATTAGTTTTGGAATTCTTTTTTGTTTACTTTTCTGGTGGGCTTTTTAATTTGTGTGTATTCATTTGTGTATGTAATGGTCTTCTCTTAATCTTGATTCTCATGTTACCCCAGTAAGTGAGTTATATTTAATTCACTTACTGGGGTATTTATATTTTAGATAGATCGACAACTTTTCTATATTAAATGTAGATTTTCATGCCTGCTGTAAAAATGTGACACCAGAGTCACTATTAGGTCAGTGTGAGATTCTGCCATGAGAGCAGAGAGCGAAGGAGGCTGAAGGGAGGAACGTTGGTGTAAGTGTCAGTCTCATGTTTGGAGTGTTTGTCTTCCTGAGGCCTCGGTATGTGATAATTATGGCAGCCATAGTGGAATGGGCCCATAAAGCAAAGAGCAGGGCTCACATTACGCAGGGTGTATATGTAGTGAACTGTGTACTTAATGTATGTAGTTACATCAAAGCATGTGGTTCAAGTCTGGGAAAAGCTCTTCCTCTTTTCATAAACAAATAATCCAGATCAAGATTTATCTACAAGTATATATACTCCTTCACATACTGTGCATTTAGTTGCTCATCAATATTTGATTAATGCTTTTTTATGCACAATATTGTATTGCATTTATCATTATTCTATTCATGTCAATGAGATCTGCACTTATTCTTATTGTCAAATAATAAGATCATTTTCTGGATTAATCATTTGATTTACAAAATACCAGACAATAGTGAAACATTACCATTACAGAATCTCAAAGGCTAATGCGTAATCTACTCATGTCTTGTTTTGTTAGTCCAAGACTCCAAAACATTCAGTTCATTATGAAATGACATGAAGAAAAACAGGAAATGTACCCATTTCAAATGTTGAAAAACTGAATTTTCTGCCATTGTTATGCTCAGTCATTTATCAAAACAGTTGGCAGTAATTGACAGTCGGCTAACGGTTTCAGCTCTGACTAATCAGGCTGTTTCTCCAACTGATTACCTTTATCAATTTAATCAAGTAGTAGTCTAGGATTTGGGTTATTCTCCTGTCTGATGCCCTGCCCTTACTTGTATACTTGGGGGGGGGGGCCTTAAACAGTACGTTGCAGAAATGAGCAGCTGTAAGGTTTGCACTGCACTCCTGTTTCTCCCTTATGATACTTTAGCTTGATGTCCATTACTCAAACACAGTAAAACATATAAACTGCTCCTATCAACTCCATGAGCAGAACCTGCACTGGCTGCTGTTCACTACACGCTCTGCACATCAGACTACTGTTTGACCCTTGCGCTTCTTAATGATGGCCCATTTTAGTTTGAGTCTTTCATTCTGTCTGGTTCTCGCCACTATGCTGTTTTTTGTTTCAGCTGCAGCCGTTTTTAGTAAAAGTATTTCATAGTAACTGTTCATCAGCTCCTTTTGTGATGGCCGCTGTGTCATAACGGCTGCTGTAAACCTGATGATACCTGGGTGCTGTTAATTTTGTCATGTAGGACTGCTTCAACGTGGAAGGAGAAGACCTGAAGCATGACTTTGAGAGGCTTCAGCTGGCCATGGAGATGGTGGGCTTTCTCCCTTCCACGCGCAAACAGTGAGTGATAAACGATCGCAATGACTGTATAAAGCATACCGTAAAAGCAGGCAACGAGATAATTGTTGTGTGTAGAAGAATATGTTGTTACAGTTCAAACACAAACGGATTCCAGCTGCTGACAACTCCAGAGTATGTTTCCATTGTGGCATTGCTAAATTATTCCCTGAATTTTTGTTTAGGATCTTCTGCCTGCTGTCCGCCATCCTTCACCTGGGCAACATCCGCTACAAGAGGAAAACCTACAGGGATGACTCGATCGACATCTGTAACCCAGAGGTGCTGCCTGTCGTCTCAGAACTACTGGAGGTACTGCAAATAATATTTCTGCTTATTGTCTAAATGTGTGTTTGCATAAAAGATGGATAGTTCAAAGTCCAACATGTTACGCCCGCTCTGAATGGAGACTGTAGATTTACATTGCAGCCTGAAGTAGTTAATAAATACATATGGGGACCCGGTGTTTACATTAAAAGTGACCGTAAGTAAAGATAATGTATCAGCTTTTCACTTAAGTAGTCTTAGGAGGAGACAATTAAGTTGCTACTGTAGATGTTTAAAGCAATTTTTCAAGCTGCTGCACTCAACACAGGAACTAAATCACAGTAAGAGAAAAAATGCAACTTGAAAATATAGTCAGATTTTCTCTAAAATTATCCAGGATGCTGTAATCAAGCCCTAAACTGTTTCTTTTCATTTGAATAATGATATGTGACTGGTGTCTTTATCATCAGTGATGATTAAAAGTATTTTACTGTCTCTCTCTTTTCCAATCAGGTGAAAGAAGAGATGCTGTTTGAAGCTCTGACGACACGGAAGACGGTCACTGTCGGAGAGAAACTGATTGTTCCTTACAAACTTTCAGAGGTGAGACTCTTCTCCTCGTAAAAGTGCTAACACTAAATACAAAACTACTGTGACATGTTAAACATGGGGAATTTAGGAATGTAGGTTCCGAAATGCACCAAAAAATGTTCCCTCCCTTTCGTCTGTGTGCTCACAGGCTAATGGATTCATAAATCCTGATATTCCCTCAGTGATTGGCTGTACAGTGCTTCTACAACGTCTATTACATTCATGCAACATCACTTTCATACGGCGTAAATAACAGACAACTTATTAAAGTGCGCTGAATACACAAAGTATTTATACTTATATAAAAGTTTATTTTTATTTTCCCTCTATGGTACACTATTGTCCCAGAATGCAATGCATACTGTATGAGGAAATTAAGGAGTTGCTCACAACTGGAAAAAACAAACAAACAAACAAACAAACAAACAAATACACAAAAGAAATGACTGATTAGTACACACTGTTTTCTGTTGAATTGAAGTTAGATTTAAAGCCATATGTGTTTTTGTATGACTTTTGATCATTTCTTAAAGGTATGTAAAGTCATTCTCAGTAATACAACTGATGGCATTTTTCCAACTCTATGACGTCGCTGCAGCCTTGGGTCTTCAGTCTGACCCGCCGTGTTTACAGGGCAGCGTGCACCAGGACCGGATCTCCGCCTGCACTCCCTCTCACTCACTGCAGCGTTAACAGTCTGTGGATACACATTCAGTCACACCAACGCACACACATTCACCGAGTCATTTAGTGTGTTTACAGAGCTGGGAAGGCATTTCAAGTCCCTCTAGAGTTTTGATTTAAAACAAACACACGTCACGGTCTGCAGATGAGAGCCATCTGAAAGAGGAGAGGGAACATGGATACAGCCCGTTTGAATTAAGTGTTTTTACTCAGATACTGAGTACTAATGTACTGTAATGCACACGTATTCAGTCAACATTTAAAGTTGACATGGTTGCTACAGTACCTAGTACGTCAAATTCCAATAATATCAAATGTTAATCATTTTCATATTCACATACAGTGAGTTACTTTAACTGATTTTATTTCCATTTAGTACAAATAGCTCACAATATTCACCAAGATCATCCATCCTAGCAGTTTTTCTAACCACAAACTCTCCTAAAAGATGGTGGTGTGTTACATATACAACCGCATAATGGCCTGTTGGATATTTCCGAACTTTTTTTATGTGAACAAACATTGATTGTTTTGGTAGCTCACTGGGTGGTCTCTATGTAAATATTGCTCTAACAGTCTCAACAATCTCATTGCCTGTTAACTAAAATCATGCACTTGAAAACCTCAAATAAATCTAAGCGTTTCTGTAATGACTCTCCTCCATTTGGTCAGAGTTATGTGTTTCCCTGTGTATTTTAAGTCCAGCTTCCTCTAAATAATTAAACGCTTATGAGTCATTAGACCGCAGTATGTAGCAGGTTCAAAATATTATCTGTCCTAATTCATGGAATGCATGTTTGGTCTGAGTCTGCTAAAAATATCCTTGATAATTATTTAGAAACAAAGGAATTTTAACTTTGAGTAGCATATTCATTGTTTGTTTTGTTTCTGAAAACCATGGCTCACCTTTGCTGCTGCAAGGTCAAATCTTTCCAGCGGATATGGGGATTAGATATCTTTTTTCAATAATCTCACAAGGATTTTGTCAAATAATCTCCTTCCTTAAAAAAGCACAGAACATTGATTTAGCACTCTATTCTTTCCATATCTTCCAAATATTGAATGTGTATCGTAAAGAATATCATGCTGATCCTCCCACAAGATGATCCTCTATATGAAGGTCTTAACACTCATCCTTGTGCCACATTAGACATTTTTGGCAGATTTAATAAGAAAAGCTGACGTGGTAATGACAATAATAATGACCCAGGGACGTCCTGCTGTGATAAAGTGCAGTCTGCTAGCATGTCTGTGCCAAAATTCTTGTGAAGTGTTTGGTTTGTAGCGTTGTCCTGTTTTTCATTTCAATCCAAAGTGTACCTTTTTTAGGAACCATTTTACATTTTCCAGTAAGAATTCTAAGTCCAGTGACTCCTGCCAGTGCAGTGAGGATGTGATTTACACTCCAGCTATAAATGTTCGGTTATAAAGGAGAAATACAACTGTCTGCACATCTTGGCTTTTTAGAACACTTTTTTAAAAACTGGGCCATTGTTGTCTGAGCTTCAAATGTTGAACAAACATAAATCTATTTTATTTTCTATTTATCAATGCTTCCATTCACAGTTTTTTCTTTATGCTGAACCTGTACAAACGGGCATTGTTACAAGGCCAACACTGATGTATAATACAGATGTGTGTAGCAATGTGAAACAGGAATAATATCTAGAGTTTTCTTATAATGGTAGATTCTTCAAACTCTTCAAGCTTTGCTCAACTATTTCTCATAAACCTATAGGAGTTGTTGGACATGTTGGGTTTTAGGCTTATTTGCTTTTTATTGCTGATGGTTAGATGAGGAGTTGACACCCCTTTCAGGTCCGACAGTATACAGTGGGGCAAAAAAGTATTTAGTCAGCCACCAATTGTGCAAGTTCTCCCATTTAAAAAGATGAGAGATGCCTGTAATTTTCATCATAGGTACACTTCAACTATGAGAGACAGAATGGGGGAAACAATCCAGAAAATCACATTGTCTGATTTTTAATGAATTAATTGGTAAATTCCTCGGTAAAATAAGTATTTGGTCACCTACAAACAAGCAAGATTTCTGGCTCTCACACACCTGTAACTTCTTCTTTAAGAGGCTCCTCTGTCCTCCACTCGTTACCTGTATTAATGGCACCTTTTTGAACTCGTTATCAGTATAAAAGACACCTGTCCACAACCTCAAACAGTCATACTCCAAACTCCACTATGGCCAAGACCAAAGAGCTGTCAAAGGAGACCAGAGACAAAATTGTAGACCTGCACCAGGCTGGGAAAACTGAATCTGCAATAGGTAAGCAGCTTGGTGTGAAGAAATCAACTGTGGGAGCAATTATTAGAAAATGGAAGACATACAAGACCACTGCTAATCTCCCTCGATCTGGGGCTCCACGAAAGATCTCACCCCGTGGGGTCAAAATGATCACAAGAACGGTGAGCAAAAATCCCAGAACCACACAGGGGGACCTAGTGAATGACCTGCAGAGAGCTGGGACCAAAGTAACAGAGGCTACCATCAGTAACACACTACGCCGCCAGGGACTTAAATCCTGCCGTTCCAGACGTGTCCCCCTGCTTAAGCCAGTACATATCCAGGCCCGTCTGAAGTTCGCTAGAGGGCATTTGGATGATCCAGAAGAGGATTGGGAGAATGTCATATGGTCAGATGAAACCAAAATAGAACTTTTTGGTAAAAACTCAACTTGTCGTGTTTGGAGGAGAAAGAATGCAGAGTTGCATCCAAAGAACACCATACCTACTGTGAAGCATGGGGGTGGAAACATCAGGCTTTGGGGCTGTTTTTCTGCAAAGGGACCAGGACGACTGATCCGTGTAAAGGAAAGAATGAATGGGGCCATGTATCGTGAGATTTTGAGTGAAAACCTCCTTCCATCAGCAAGGGCACTGAAGATGAAGCGTGGCTGGGTCTTTCAGCATGACAATGATCCCAAACACACCGCCAGGGCAACGAAGGAGTGGCTTCGTAAGAAGCATTTCAAGGTCCTGGAGTGGCCTAGCCAGTCTCCAGATCTCAACCCCATAGAAAATCTTTGGAGGGAGTTGAAAGTCCGTGTTTCCCAGCGACAGCCCCAAAACATCACTGCTTTAGAGGAGATCTGCATGGAGGAATGGGCCAAAATACCAGCAACAGTGTGTGAAAACCTTGTGAAGACTTACAGAAAACGTTTGACCTCTGTCATTGCCAACAAAGGGTATATAACAAAGTATTGAGATGAACTTTTGTTATTGACCAAATACTTATTTTCCTCAACAATTTGAAAATAAATTCTTTAAAAATCCTACAATGTGATTTTCTGGATTTTCTTTTCTCATTCTGTCTCTCATAGTTGAGGTATACCTATGATAAAAATTACAGGCCTCTCTCATCTTTTTAAATGGGAGAACTTGCACAATTGGTGGCTGACTAAATACTTTTTTGCCCCACTGTATATAAAGGTAGTAGCCTGTTAGCCTAGCTTAGCATTAATACCAGGAAGCAAGGCTTTCTCCAAAAGTTACACAATCCACCGGCCAGCTCCTCTAAAGAACTTATTACAATGTTGTATCTGATTTGTTTAATCAATACTCTAAGATACATAGAAAACATTTGTATTCCGCATAAACCATTTTCAGTGCGAGTAACATTGAACTAAATATTGTATGTGTCTACCTGCAGGCTGGTACGGTGCGAGACTCAATGGCGAAGTCTCTGTATAGTGCTCTGTTTGACTGGATCGTCTTCAGGATCAACCACGCTCTGCTCAACATTAAGGACCTGGAGGAGACCACCAAGGTGGGCCAACACAGACACATCCACTTTTGAAATCATCCATCCTTTAAAATTTCTGAATTATTAAATTAATAGTCAAACTAATTATATTTTAGTATTGCGTAATAAATTCTTGTTGGAAACACAACCACCTTTATTCTACGATGTATAACAACGGTGTCTAAGCTTTTCAAAATCCTAATACTGATTATATTTTTACGAGGTAATATATTTTTCATGTTGTTTTTCCTCCTCAGATCTTGTCCATTGGAGTGCTCGATATTTTTGGGTTTGAGGATTATGAAAACAACAGCTTTGAACAGTTCTGCATCAACTTTGCTAATGAACGTCTGCAGCACTACTTTAACCAGCACATTTTCAAGCTTGAACAGGTAAGACATTACTTTAATATTCTTCTTTCTCGAGGTGCATAATTCCTAGGTAGTGGCTTCCTATTCAAGGCTTTGACTGGGAGCTGAACTTCTGAACCGTTAGATCACTGCAACTGTTATTGCAACATATTGCAGATCTGTAAGATTTAATTTATTGGCTGTGACCAGGGAAATCCTTCATGCTTCATGCCACCCAGTTCACATACATTACAGTGACTCTTCAACAATGGAGGTGTTCTTCATCACATTATGCCACAGGTTTGCTGACACCCATATGACTCAACTCCCCTGTGACCAGCCGACTATGATATATGTTCCCTTAAGTGAGCTGATTGACTTCAAAGGGCTCCTTTAAGTCCTGATAAGTTAAACATTTTTTTACCTTGCCATTGGCTGAACTAGCAGACCTGCCCTGACGTGTTTGACCAGCTTCCATGTCGTTCATTAAATACACAGTGACTGAAGGACTGTGTCTTTAATTTGACATGTTTTTGTACAAAGGCATTTGTACAAGACTTATACTATAGATATGTCATAACAAGAGAGTTCAACAACTTTTTTGTTTTTGGGGGTATGGTTAAAAGAAAACTCAATACATAATGATATGTTTTACATCAATTACTTGTCCCTTGAACCGCCATGGTGAACTAAGTATAAAACAATTGCGAAAAGTCAAAGATTTTGTGAACATTTCCAGATAACACCGTGTGTGTTTAACTAAAGGCAATATATCTCACCTCTTGCGAGGGGCCAAGCCTTTCGTATGTTTTTCTATGTTGTACTGTTACTATGTGTTTTGTCAGAAACCTAAAACCCAGAAATAAACAGCCATTCAGACAGATAATGGCAGAGTTGGCCTGTTTTACAATATATTGACCCCCATAGCACCCAGCGCCTCTGCTGGTGAACTGTAAATGTGTTTCATATGGATTTCTTATGTTTTCCATGGATCAAACTGCAGCCACAGTACTGTTTTCTATCAGACAAAATTGATTTTATCAGGCAAAGAGAATAAAATCCACTATACAGTAGATGTTTTACTTTATAACGTTGATTTAAACAGCGTCACTGTGTTGATCGGAGTATTCTGGAGTGCCTGCGAATTCTTAATGGCCTACAGTAGGTACAGTAAATGATTAGTTGTCTGTGGAAATATCAATGTGCATCACTGAAGTGGTCTGAAAGCCTCCAAAAATGATTCAACCAAGTGGACCAAGTGCTGGCATGCTTCATATTTCCACTGAAGCAAGCTTCACACCCTCATCTACAGTTACATACACACGGTACATTTCCACTGTCTGACATTGAGTCCCTGCTGGGAGAACATAGGGGCTAAATAGTTTGCTAATGGGCACAATGATGGTAATTTTATTGGGGAATGGTAATAATATTTCTTCTTTTGCTCTATTTTTTTAACCTCTTCAAACAACCTCTTTGCCAGTAATCATATAGTTGAAAGACATGAAATGGAAGAGGACAATGTTAGTATAATAATACAATAACTAAAATAATATATAATAATCACGACATGAGTTATCAGTTTTGCTTTGCTCTTAACTTTTGGTTTAAGCGGTTTTAACAGTCAACATCCATTACATAACCGAGAAGGAAGATTTCAATTAAATAGACGATTATAATGGGTTTGTGTCAACACAACTACTTAGCAGTAATAGAACTTTTACAAAACAATTATTTTAAATTTGCCATTCTGCATAATAACAACTTGTAATTAAAGTTCTTTAAGTATACTTTAATTGTCTAAATAAGAAAAGATCCATCCCAACAGATGAAAGAGCTTACTGTGTGTTTCCTGTTTTATTGTTCCTACCAAATGTTATTAGGTCTCAAAAAGACATCGGAAAAAGCATCTTATGAAAGTTGTGATGACTAACAGAGACATAAAAAGCAGCATTAGGAGAGAATAAGCAATAATTGACATTGCTATTGTCGAAACAAAAACATTATATATACAAACTGTAAACAAAATATAAAAACATCTGAGTTAAAGTTGTGTAGAAGCTGAATCTGCACATTCAGGAGACATGTTATTGTTGGTTGAGTCAGTGTAAGAGTGAATCACAGTAGTTGGAAGATGATTTAAAGTCCAGCATGTCCAGGGGGCGGACACAGTATCCTGTACAGCGCAATTTAATACAACACCCCCACAAACCGCAGCTTAGCGATTACCAAAGCCTTGAGTCAGCAGCCATCTGACACACAAATTGGATGTTATAAGCTTCAGAAACGTTTATTCCAAAGCTTTTGTATTAGATTATATTGCACAGGTGTTCATTTTATAGTTTCCAGCCAGTGTGTGTTATTAAAAACGCACACAAGTAAAAACCTGTCATTAGTCACGTCCTGAGATGTTGATATTGTAAAAGATGAAAAGACCCACGTGTGGTACAGCTTTGACGTAATTTACTGAAGGAAAACTGGTTGGCAGTCAGATATTGAACTACTAATTGAGTGAGTGAACAGATAAACAAAAGATAAAGCACTGTTAGCTAAAAATTCTTTAAACCTTGTTTTTATTTCATTCTTTATTTCTCTATCAGTTAGCTCTTTGAAAGTAAAAGAATAAAGGTAATTTTCAATATTTCCTGGAGAGGAACAAGTACACAGATCCTTTACTTAATACTCCATTAAACATGAAAAATAAAACAACTTTAAAATATTACGAGCAAACTTTCAGAACTTTAAGAAAGTAAATCTACTCATTATGTAGGATGGCTATTTTCACATTGTTGTAATATTTTAGAATATAATTGTTTTCTGTTTTTTTTAAATCACTTATCATACGTAGGAGAATTTTTATTTGTAGCTCACATTCATAGTACTTGTAAGAAATTATTAATAGTTATTTTGAAGAATCTCCCATTTTAATTTAAGACGATGTAACTTTGCAAAGAAGAGATGACATCATTCATTTTGCAATCATCCCATAAATGGCCGCTTTTAATGTTTATACAGAATTGGAGGTCAAATAGTTGTTTTTCTCCCCTAAATAAACCATTTTAATTTAACTGTTTGTTTCCTCAAAATAAAACAGCTTTAATTCCTGATTTTGTAATATCTCCAAAAGGACAGCCAGCTGCACTTTTCAGTGAGTGAAAAACTGCTTTTGTTGAAGGATATATTTAGTTAAAAACAGTCAAATATAGCTTTTGTTGATACGAGTGGATTTGAATGAGTTGGATAGTTTGAAGGGCGATAGCTCAGCACAAACAACAAATCACTACAAAAGAAGAAGAATGTGTTACAGGATGATTATCTTGGACAGCTGTAATCTCGGTGAAAATGTGGACATTTTTCTATAAGATCTACCAGCATTGGAAGTCAATCAGACATTTGCAACATTCAAGTCCAGCACTCAAAACCTTGCCTGTATACAAACACAACGTTATTCCTTTCCAAATAATTAAGTTTGAGATCATCTTCCCTTTGTTCTTCGCTGTCCTCTTTATTGTCTACGGTTGTGGAGTAAGCAACAGTATTAACATCCTTCTGACTGTAGGGTAAGAAGAGAATAGAAAAAAGGAGATTCCAGTGTTTTTTTGTATTAAACTTCCCTGGGATTAAGGTCTTTACTGGTTAAATCTCTTTCCCAGGAACACAGGAAAGTAATAATATATGGGGAGGAATAAATGATAAATGCTCTGAATGCTTCTCTCATTAAACCACCAAGAGCCAAGGAAAAGATGAAAAGATCTGAAGATTGATTTTATAGCACAGGAAGACAACATGAAAGAAGGCAAACAACGTTATTGCTTTGATTAAAAGATTTCAAACAGCCTGTCTTGCATACTGTAGGATCACTTGTCTGTTTAATTACATTTTTAATGAGCATTTTATCAGTCTTTGATGCCACAAGCATCACAAATTCTGACATAAACTGAAGTTGTTTGTTATTATTATTTTTTTTAAATATTAGATCTAAATAAATCAGGCACTAATAATTGTTTTTTATGCAGTAAAAGTTGCTGAAAACTTGAAAAATTCAACCAAATATGAAGTGTATGTTCCTTACATTCTGTAACATGGCTTGAAGGCAAATTATTATTAATCACATTATTACTGACATTGACCATCTCTGTGTATTGTGTCTCTGAAGGAGGAATACAGGGCAGAGGGCATCAGCTGGCACAACATTGACTACATCGACAACACAGGCTGCATCAACCTGATCAGCAAGAAGCCCACAGCGCTGTTCCACCTCCTGGACGAAGAGTGCAAGTGAGTCTTCACGCTTGTCTGGTTTCCTATTGGACTAGTTTGTTTCTTTGGAAGCTCTACTTTTGTTCCTCTGATGGCAAACCATCAATCGTTTCTGGCAGGTTAATGTGAACTTGGCAGGCATCGTGACAGTTAATTGGTTTGATAATGTCAACATGCGTAACAAAACAACAACTGCAAATCTGCCTAAAATGTTTACGCACATGTGAAGAGAACTGCAGCTAGGTAGTTCTTCCGCATATCAGTTTTATTTTTAAATATCTAATGGAGCCGAGTTGATTGTAGTCACACACACAAAAAAATGGTCACCGTATTCTTCTCTTCCGCTGCTTTTTCCTACTCTTTCAGCACATTGTTTTGGTATAATCGCACTGCACCACAAAGGGCAGACAGACTTAACGGCAAGCTGATAAGTATTATTAAGATGAATATTGAGCATTGACAGACCAAAATAGAGATCAGCAGTTCAACACTTCAAATGCTCCATGTCTGCTTAGTTTTTGACTCATTAGATAACATGTTAGTTGGGCTTGTTTCAGAATTCCTATGTCTCCTAGTGGCCAAAATACTTTAGAAGCGAAATAGCTTATATGGAGTAGCTATGAGTCACTTTCATGTGTCGCTTATCCTGGCCAAATAACTGCGATTTACAACTTCATCCTGATAATCAACTCTGGCACTTAAATGGTAAACATACTGGAATCACTTTACTTTACGTTTTGCTATGTACAAAAAAACGACATCCATACCAATCTAGGTTTATTTCCACCATGATGCAGGCGAGTGACAAAAAAGCTTCACCCACTGCTCAGCCTCTAAGACAACTAATGAAAATACTAAGTTTGTGTAGAAAAACATTTCTGCACATTATTGAAGTAGTATCCTAAAATGTAAACCCTCTAAACTATGGAGTACATTTATTCTTGTCAGCTCCTTTGCTTTAATGTGACTATTTTTACAAACAATATGTCCTTCTGTATTTCCCCCTCTTCTTTATTTGGACACTGAATCAAATTCCTCCCTCTTGGAAAAGCTGGAAGGAGTCTTTGGCTGTGTTGTCTTCATAGCTCAGGTTTCACCCCGCTCCAAAAACCCTTGGTGTCTAATTCTTTCCCTCTCCTCTTCCTGTAAGCTGCTGATTTTCTGAAGAATCGCTGGCTCTCTATATTAAAGGAATAAAGGGAAATTTGACACAAGATCAGCTTAGAGTGATAATCCTCACGCTGTGGTGTCACAGGATAAAATGTTGAAACTGGTTACAGATCAGATGACTTGCCACGTTTCCAGGGGTCCACAATAAGTGCTGTTTTTGTGATTTAGAGACTGGTGGAACAGTTACGTCTTTAATTGATTTGCTCCATGTTGATAAGGAACATTTCCAGTGATTCATACCGAAACATTCATGACGTAGTTAAGAGCTTTAAAACAGGTGCATCAACATTGTGATTTCCCCAGCAGTCTTTTCTTGATTTGCTTTCGTATAAAAAATAAATAAATCTAAAAACACATTGTACTTCAAATTAAACTCTACTTTTATTTTGTTTCAGTTTCCCTCAGGCCACCAACCAGACTCTGTTGGATAAGTTCAAGCGGCAGCATGAGGGGAACAGCTACATCGAGTTCCCTGCTGTCATGGAGCCCGCCTTCATTATCAGACATTATGCCGGCAAAGTCAAGTACGGAGTGAAGGTCAGTGTCACCCACACTTCCTATTAGAGTCATTGATTAGACAGGAAGAAAGGGCCCCCAATCTAGACTTTTTTCTCATACACATCATGATCATAGTTTTAAAAACTGATAATATGTTGTTGTTTTAGTTTTCTTTTTCATACCGTTTTAGTATTATTGCGACACGATATAATAGCTCGGCCCAGATTTTATCCCAGTCTGCTTGCTTTCATAAGGACAGCTTTTTATTTAGGCTTCTCCGACTCTATTGAAGTACTCTGGTCAAACACATACATATCCTTCTCTGTATGTAGATTAATTCAAATTAGTTATCCAAAGACTTGAATAAGAAAATGTACATTATGCTAAGGGTTTTGAGTACAGTTTCACATCAGTATTAGAAAATCAAAGAGTTCTTACATTTTAAAGTTTTAAATCTGACTTAATGACATTATATATCTGATGTTCTGATGCTTCCTGATATCGGATTCATAATTGCCAAATGAATTAGTCGAACATCTTTAAATGTGCATAAAACAGAAGATTTCTCTGGTCAAATGTTAAAGCATTTGTCTCGGAGCTTGAGCAACTGCTATGGCTGAAGCTAATGGAGATACACAAAAATAAACCAATAATTCCATCTCTGTCACACACACAGGATTTCAGGGAGAAGAACACAGACCACATGCGTCCAGACATCGTGGCTTTACTGAAGAGCAGCAAGAACGCCTTCATCTGCGGGCTGATGGGCATCGACCCCTCAGCCACTTTCCGCTGGGCGGTACTCCGAGCCTATTTCCGGGCCCTGGTGGCTTTTAGAGAGGCCGGGAAGAGACACACGCAGAAAAAGACTGGTGAGGTCCCAGACTTACCTAAACTCCACTTATATGCACATTAGAGTGGTGAGGCGGCACACGCTATGATAAAGGAGATGGTAAAATCTCATGTGGCCTTTGTCAGTCAAAGAAATATTTCATCTTTCGTTCTATCTGTCATCAACAAATGTCTTTATTATCTTTGATTAGATTTTTTTTTCTTTTGCATGTTTCGTCTATTTTTATTAGAATAAAGACTGAAAAAAAAGCAGCTTTAAAGAGTCAACATAAAGGGAAACAACTTTGACTTTAATGAATGGGATGTGGGCACTTTTTAATACAATAGCATTGAATGACATTACTGATTATTTTGTAGTTTTCAGAAGCACAGTACTGTTTACTCACATGCCATGCAGCCTCAGCTTAGTCCCTTCACTTCAATTATAGTTAGCTTTACCTCTGCAATATCTGATGTCCCAGTAGTCTCTGTTCTGTAGTGTGTGTGCATAGTGCTGCCATGTATTTCTTTCTCTTTGTCTCTCTGAGCTTTGGCTTCCTATGAATGCCTTCTTTCTCCTTGGATAAACCTGACATGCTCTAGATATTACCATTAGATTTTCTTTTAGCCCTGCCATCTAAAGAATCAGACTTTGCACCCTCTTGATCCTTTCCTCATATTAAGTATTGTGTGTAGATGTTGTTATGTGAAAATACTGTAGACGTCTTGTATCCTTTGCTCATCCTTAGCTATCTTTTTAGAAATCCTTTTAACAGTCTCTCAAGGTAAACTTTTACACGTCTTCCAAAACATTACTGCAAAGGAAAATTGTTTTAAATATGCCAAGTCTTTTATTTATATTTAAATAACAGTTGGCTAATCCTCACTTTGCCTAAAAGTGCTAAATTGTAGTATCAGAACAAACTTCTAGAAGACATTGTAAGGGAGTGCCTTTGGGGGACGAACACCTACTCACAGAACTACAATGACAAACATCTAGTGCTGCAACCCACTGCAGTTGTGAATGTCCATCATCTTCTCTCCAGCAGTCTTGCACAGGTATCTCTCCAGTAGACGACTGCATCTCTTTTTCTTCGCTGTTTAACCTGTCATCTCTCTCTTTCTTCCCCCCCCCGTTTCTCTTTCCTTGTGTATTTTTTCTCTTGTTTTTCTTTTGTTTTGCTTCTCCAAGGGCATGATGACGCTGCTCCCTGTGCAGTTTTGAAAAGTGTGGATAGTTTTAGCTTTCTGCAGCACCCTGTGCATCAGAGAAGCTTAGAGATCCTGCAGAGATGCAAAGAGGAGAAGCACAGTAAGGCTGCCAATACAATAAAAACTCCTTCTTACTTTGTAATGTTGGACCATAACCTGGGAAACTGTAGGGACAAGGCTGACCAGCATCATCGACTTTACTGCACCGTACTGCAGCAAAAGTCAAGACAAAAGAGCTCAGAATATTATCAAACTATAAACACAAGACTTGTTTTCTGCTTTGTGATTTGATTTCCAACTCTTATTTTCTATAATTAGACTAGATGCTTGTTGGCCTCCGCTCCCTCTGTTTCCCTCTTCCCCCTCTCTGACTGTATGCACCTGCATGCATTTGTTCTTAGTCTTGTCTTGCATGTTGTTTTGTCTAGCATGCTTCAACCAATCTGTCTCTTACACTGTGTTAGTAAAAGCTAGCAGTGGAATGCATGGTTGTATCAGTTAACTTGGGTGTGGAGAAACAACAGTAACACCTGTAGTTGTCCAGCACTCTCTGTTTTGTCACACGGCGGTGTGAAGTTGCTTGTCCATCACAGCATACATCTGAAATCAACAGGCTTCACCTCTCACTAATACCACGTTCACTGGTGGTGGTGGTAGAATGACTAAGGGGTTTAACACACTTATTTAGTTAGCTTTAAATCTGGTGCAGGACACACAGCCCATCTCACACACTTCTCTCACAGGTCGCTTTTCCTCCACAAACATTTCATTACACCCACATGTGTTTGTGTTTTTGTTTTGTGCCACCATACAGCTCCTGATGAAAGTGAAAATGTTGTACAAAATGAACCTGATGAAATGCCATCACAGATAGCTTATTTTAGGTAGTCTGGCACACACAGTAGATCTCTGTGATTTCTCCTCACTATTATTGTTACTTAGGCTTATCACTACCAAAACCCATTTGGCTCACAATGTCACCTTATTTAATTCTCGTTAGTTTGACTAAAATATCACCTGCCTGCTTTACATTAAAATTAGCAATATTTAATATCTATTAAATATTGCTAATTTTAAATAACTAATGTTTTAAGCAAACAAACAGTCCATAATCCATAAATTCACACTAACAAGAACATTTTAATATATTTGTTTCAATATGAAATCAGCTTCAGTAGATTATATTGGTAATAAAAAATAAACATAACACTCACTGCAGTAACACTGGAGTGTCACATGGTGGTTATTGAGTGTCTTAATTTCAGTTTCTGTGCATAAGTGTGTGTTTGTGTGTGGGTGTGTTGTGATTGAGTGTGTGTTTTGGTGCTATTTCACACAATGCCAACCTGTTTCTTCGTGATCAGGTGTGACCAGAAAGATTCCTCGAACCCCGCTATCAGACCTTCAAGGAAGCAACACCATTAATGAGAACTCCCCACGGTAAGAGTGTGTGCTTTTTTGTGTAAGATATTTTGTAATTTGTGTTTCAGGCTCTAGAAAGTTTCCCAGCACTCAGATTTTAGATATCTAAACTAATAAATCCCTGCTTTTACATTCTTTAGATGTTGAAATAGATGCGCAATTCAAAGCCAGATTAGGAAAATTTAGGTGAGAGAAAAATTAGGACCGAATGCAAAAAGGATTGGACTCAAACCAGTGACCTTATGGTTCATATTGTCCGAGTCCTCACCCACTTGGCCTCCAGTGCTTCTTATAATAAACATAACAAAGTATAAGAAAACCTTTGAATCCCTGCAGATGTGTAGCCTCCTTTAAATATTTTGATCAATAATTTAAGAATATCAACCTCTAGGCATGGAAACACACATGCCTTTGAAAGAAAAAAGGAGTGATAACTGTGCTGTGACCTGAGCATTTCTCTCACACCTCCCCACTGAGACACTGGTGGACCACCTCATCTAATTATCTGTGGACAGTGAGATTAGCAGCCCGCGACAGTGCACTAGTGGTGGCACAGAGCGGCTGGTACAGACAGCTTTTGTTACACAGGAGCTCAGTCTGGGGCTGTTAACCCCCCCACCTCCTTAATTTGATTTGCAACCTTTCTCCCCCTTCTTTATGTCTCTTTCTCACACTCGCACACCCATCCTCTACATAGGAGAGTACTAAACCCTGTGCAGCTGCTTCCTCCGTGATGTAAAGTCAGAGCTATGCATTGGAGAGGAGAGCCCAGAGAGCGATAAATATGAGTCCCTGCAGAGTACTTGTCTGCTGGACCAAGCAGCGGACAGTGCAGTGCTTTATGGGACTCTAAGAGAGACTATGGAGATAAACTGTCACTACAAGGAGCATGTTGTAGCATTACCGTTTGCTGAGACCGATGATCAACTGGGGAGTAATTCTAACTAATTTCCTTTATATGGTATGCCAGATACAAACTGACGATTTGTCATTAAACTTAGCTAACATTGTGACGTCAAACATTATTTTATGATGTGGTCATTTACAATAAACCCTTAAATACTTGCAGAAGATCATATAAAGAGGGAGTATAAATCCAATAACTTTTATTTACACACACATACTTGAGCTTATTGGATCATCCGCTGTAATATGTAGTATTTGTAATGTAATGTAGGCTAGTAGTATAAATCATATACATCTTTAAGACTCCTGTGGGACTTTTGAGAATTACCCCAGACTGTGAAGAGTAAAGTGGAGAAGTGTACTGGCGCGTTGCAGAAGCCTGCTCTTGGTATCAGCCTCCATAGAGAGAAAACGAATGAAGAAGCCAGTCACACATTTATTGTGTGTTTTTATGCCTTCGCAGACATGGATATAAACTGCCATTTGACTGGTTGGTGGAGGCATCATTTTAGTTACACCTGGTTTCTATTTGCAGCATGTCCACATTATGCTTTATTAAATTAAATACAAGTATTTGACCAAAAGTGAAAAAGATATGGATTAGGTTTTTATTTTTAATTTTTTATATTGAATCAGCTTTACTGGCCAAGTATGTTTAGGCATATAAGGTGTTTGACTTTGGTTTACAGTTGCTCTGTATGTTCTCAGTACGACCTCAGCCATGTGTAGCTTAAAACAGCATCCTAATGCTCACGGCGACACTGCTGACATACTTAAGTTAGCAGATATAATGTTTACACACTGCAGGCTGAAGAGAAAGTCATTCATTCTGAAGGTCTTTTATGATTAAAAAAAAGATCACGCTAGGGAGGTAGATCAAAAATCAGAGGATGCAACAAAGTCATTAAGATTCATCCAAAATGTAAAATATGAATGAAAAAATATCAATGGCATTATGCTTCTTGTGCATAGAAGCAGCTTGAAACATGAGCACAAAGATCTGTGGTTTATTTCAACAGCAACACTGAAGAGGAACAAGCATAATCTACGTCTTTTAACGCATATTTACCTAATTCAGCTGTGTTAAATGGTTTCCAACTCAAACAGCTGTCCCTGCTCTAAAAAGCTGTGAAAGAGACTTTCAGTTTTATTAGCCATTAAAGTCCTTCCCACAGGCTCGTGTGCCACCTTGTTTTCTCTGTAGGAATGATTTAACCCCCTGCTAATAACAGAGTATAAGTTAACACATCTCGCTACTGTTGTCTGTGTGTCATGACTAGTGGCTTGCAGCTCATCAGGAGGCATTCTTGTACACACATAAATTATAATACTGGAAAGAAAGTAAAGAGCTTCAGTGGAGCTAAATTAATGATAGGTTGCTACTGCCACAGCTAGAGTGGCATTCATGACAATGATGGTGGATATCGTTGGTACCTTAGTTGCTTTATTCTGCTCCGTCCACTGCTGTGGGCTAAAATAGTTTAGACCGGTTAATGGTTAGTGGCTGACCAGACATGTTTTTGTTTGCCTTATGGGAAAGTGGTTAGGTTTCACCTTGAGGGCTGAGGTTTAAGCCCTTTGAGGTGTTTAACTATGTGTGAGATGAAATAAACCGAAACTTACTGCCCCTGCTGGGGACATTTCTTCCTGGGAAAGTGATTTCCTTCACAGAGACAAAAGATTAGACACTGTTGATGCTTTTCAAAATATGTTACCATACAGGTGAGAATTGTACTAAGACCCAGAGTAATAACTGTTTAGTATAAGGTATAAAGGTTTAAAGGAAATCTGAACAACAAAAAACATATGCAAAAACAATTCTAATAAAAGTGTCCCAAACCATATTTCGCTTATCTTAGCATCTACCATTATATCTATCAAGAGTTGGCTTCAAAGGGGTTTTCAAGGGACTATACATAATGTATTAAGTCACTTTAATCGATCTGCTTGTGTTTGTTTTGTCTACAGGAGTTCTCCGAGCCTTGGATGGAACGGGCGTGTGGGTCGACTCAGACGCTTGTCATCCAGCAGCTCCACCACAGAAGAAGACGGCATCTTTGTCAACTCTGCCAGTAGCAAACTCCTTGAGAGAGCCCACGACATCCTCATGTCAGTAACTTCTTTCTGAATAAGACAGTATTTAATATAGTTTTTTTGTGCTTTCTTTGGGATTGTAAAATGCTAAACAATTTAAGCGTCATTGTTTCTACTGGTATTTGTTATGATCAGCCGTTTGGACTTGAGACATACCTAAAAAAACTGAAAGATCTGAGTTCAAACTCAGCGTAAGAAAACAACTGCCCTGCCTCGTGTGTCCTTTAGTGATCACTGCATTCCTACCAGCTCCGAGGGTGCTGCTCTGCAGCTGACCCTGACCTCTGATCGCCCTCCGGAGGGGAGCAAGTGCACAAAGATTTCCCCACAGGGATGAATAAAGTTTAACTTTATTGACAGGGATATGAGCCACTTGGGAGGAATGTCTGGAATAAATTCAATGCTTTTACTTGACAGTTAAAAAATGTTCCCTTCTCACCTGTTGAATAACATAAAAAGGCACATTTTTTGCTTTAATGCTCAAAATAGATTCTGAACTAACTTTTCTCCTCATTGTTTTTCACTCAAAGGAGGAACAAAAACTACAAATCCAAGCCAGTTCTTCCCAAGGTACAGTCCACATATTTGTTTATAGATTCTAAAGAAATGATTCATTATCAACATTTCTAACTCACTCTTTGTCTCATCTGCAGCATTTACTGAACGTCAGGTCACTAAAGTACCTGAGCAACCTGACTCTTCACGACCGCATTACCAAGTCGCTGCTGCACCTCCACAAGAAGAAAAAGCCACCCAGTATCAGTGCTCAGTTCCAGGTCAGACAGACACACACACACACACACACACACACACACACACACACACACACACACACACACACACACACACACACACACACACACACACACACACACACACACACACACAGCCAGAAGCATACTGCGATGATTCACCGTGCAGTGCTCTCACCATAAAAATAACACAATTAGCCTGAGCTGCAGTGAGGAATCTCCCCCCAGCTGTAACTATGATAAAAACAAGGTGTGTCCTATTACAACTGGCTGTGGGTGAAAACATCCCTCCAATTCTCTGGATCCCCCCGAGCTTTCGCTGTCCGCTGTCTTAGCCCTGTATTTGTGCATAATGTGTGTGAAGTCTTTTGGATAGTTTTCACACACATACATACAAGTCTAATATGTATGACTTCATGTCTGGTAATTTAAGACAATAAGCTAAATAAATGTCTCATAAAAAATACTTTGAGGATTTGTGAGCAAGTAGAAAGTTTGCCACACTTTGTGCCATCTCATTAATGTTAACATAGTAGGAGTTGAGGATAAAGAAAACAAGAATGAACAAATTCCTAACATTTAAACTGTTAAATGTAGGTGCTCTACTCTTTGTTTTTGCATTTCACAGCAGAGGTTTTTCTTTTTTTCATGCACCCAGAAGTGAGATAAATGAGACTGACAACTACTGTTAACATAGAGAATAACTTGGTTATCTTTAGGTCGAAAATATCTCTTGGGACACAGCCTGTAATACAAACCAGCTTACAAAAACTTTCAACACTGGAAAACAGTTAATTTTTTATCCTGATTTCTTTGAACATGAACTCTGTGCTCTGGCTGTTGGAGGTACAGTAGAGATGAGTGCTGAGGCCCCTCTGGAAGGCGGTTCTGGCCCCAGTGTGTGGATGACTTCACTTCCCACATCCTGTGCTGCCCTGATTGCTTTAATCTCCCATGGAGAAGGAGCAGGAGTGGGAGGAGGAAGAGGAGGAGACTGAATTCCTGCCCCTGAATTATCATAGACATGTGCATTTGTTTACACACATGCACATGGAAATACTACACACATGTTTCTTTATTTTCCACAGAACCACAAGCTTACATGGAGATCTTTCTTGTATTTGTGATCCCTGGCAAGGACATTAATGCAGAAAAGAGTTTTACTCACCAGCAGTTATTCACGGCTGACAGATCCACGTGACTTTGACTTCTTCCTGTCAAACAGCTGTGGATCAACACAAGCAATACGCCTCTGCATGTGCCTTATGTTCCGGCTTTGTTTTAAATTTGACTTGTTTTTATGTCTCTGTGTGCAGGCCTCCCTCAACAAGCTCATGGAGACTCTGGGTCAGTCTGAGCCTTATTTTGTCAAGTGCATCCGTTCCAATGCTGAGAAGGTACAGTGTGCTCTCTGCAGACTGAGGCTGAAGTTTGAACTTCTTGAAAGCTGGTTATCATTTCCCCCTCTCCTCCTCTGTAACCTCTGCCGCCTGACACATTTCCTTTTCTATCATTTTCCTTCTCACCTCGATAATCTTTTTTTTCTTTTTCTCAGCTGCCCTTAAGGTTTAATGATAACCTGGTGCTGAGGCAGCTGCGATACACAGGAATGCTGGAGACTGTGCGCATCCGCCAGTCGGGCTACAACATCAAGTACATCTTCAAGGTAACACAAAAGGACATTTACAGCATGTAGTTTCTTTTTGATTATCATCCTATACTTTTAAACTGTCACTTATATCATTTAAAATTAAGTAATGTACTTTTGACTATGTAACATTTATTTAAAAGCCTAACTCACAAGATACATTCGTTAAGATATTGCAAGTAGTTTATTAATATTGAGCTTTGTTAAATATAACTACCCAACACAGAATCTAAAGTACTTTAAGATCAGCTGCTCCACATATTTGTATATTATATAATAATTAAGGATAATAAATAGAGTTCATAACAACAACAAAAAATAGACAAAAAACGTTTAACCAAAGTAAAATAAAAGGCGCCTTTTTGTTTTATTCTCAAAGTTAATTTAGTTTTCAAGGCGGAATTTTGTTTTAAAAAGGCCTGGGAATAACGATCAGAAATGAAAGAGCTCCTCCAGAGTCACAGAAGAAATAATCTAAAAGATGACAATGGCTGAGTAAACTAAACATGACCTTTAAACTTACATGCTATAAGTTTCTTGAAAGTTACTACAAACCCTCTTCATCCTTTATCTAAAAAATTCAAAGGATCATATTATCAAGGAAGCGAGACTTAATAAGCCAAATGGTAAATAGAGTTCAGCAGCAGTTTGCATTAACGCGTCCCCTCTGTGCAAGTGTGTGCAAGCCACAACACTGATCTCACTGCTATTGGCCCAAAATATAAACAACACTCCGGTTCCCCAAGTTTTGGTTCCAGTGATGAATTAATCCCCGGGAAACATGTCACTGATGTTTTTTTGAGCCACAGATTATTGTGATTTGTGTTGAGATGAAATGATGGGCGACATGAGGTCGCAGCAATCTTAACCGGGTTGGCTCTCATAAGAATGATGTCAACCCTGTGAGGAATACAGTATGACTTATAAAGCAGATCATGTTTTAACGCTGATTGGAAGTGAGTGTTTGGACAGAAAATGGTTGGGAGTGGCTCACTCCCACTCTAGTTTTCTCTTACGATAGTTTCCATGTTGTGGCTTTGAATGTTCAATTGTGCCAATCATGTGACGTCAAGTTTTTAAGGAACTGTGCTAGGTTATTAAGTAGTCCCTTCAAAAAATCAAAGCCTATTTTCACACATAAACCTGAAGTAATGGCACTCAAAGCATCAAAATAGTTCACTTCAGAGTCATTTTAACAAGCTTGACTCCATCCAAAAACGTTGCCCGTTACTCAGGGTAATCCAAGCTCATTGAACTATTTTCCATCTTCACTACATTTCAGAGCAAATTATTCAACCTTTATCTTCAAAATATTATCTGATTATTTATAATTAATAACAGAAAAACATGATCATCTTTATAAAATAAAGAAAATGGTGCTTTCCAACCTTTTTGACATGTTAATGGTGTTTAGTTGGGGTGCCTTGTCATGGTTCGTTTCTGAGTTTTAAGCAATTCAAACAAAGAGATATTTGTCCAGATGGTTTTATTTGAATATCTGTTTAATAGCCAAAGTAAAAGGTAGAGATAAGGTACAACAATATTAAGATCTAAAATGTTATATGAAACCAGAACGTTGTATTTTCTTTTCTTTTTCCCTTCCCTATTAATCATCTCCACACCCATTGGGATTTATCATTTGACCCTTGAAGGGGTCCGACCCCTAGATTTGGAACCACTAGACTAAAATACTAAGCTGTATATTAAGTGGATGAAACTAGCTGCACCTCCAAGCTACAGCAGTAAAACATTGCTTATAACTAACTTGAGAACACATCAGTCACACGCCATTGTCTAGAGTATTTTCACTTACATAATCATTTGATAATAAACATTATATCCAGGAATTTTATTTATATTTTTTGCATTGTTGTACTTCCGCAACCACTGGAAAAATTGGCCCACTAAAATCTAAAAACTAATTAAATATTGATACAATATTAATTATTTCTCATAAAGCTGTACGTTTTTAGTGAGCTCACTCTGATGATTTAGCTATCAGAAATCTTTATTTATTAGAAATTCCCTCCAAACATATTTAGTGCTGCTGTCAGCACTAATGAGAAATATCTTGGGCATGGCATCACTTCGGCGGACTCTGCTGTTTCCCCACTCTTCAGAACAGAGCCTCTCCATTGTCCTTGGGTCCCTGAAATACTCCTCATGCTTGTAATTGTATAAACACAGCATCTGTTTCCCTAACCACCCCCTGCAGCCCTGAGTGTATTGAAATCAGACAATGGGCCTCAGTTTGAAGAGTGGGCGTTCAGCATATTTATGCCATGATGTTTGAACCCCTGCAAATATGGACAGCCTGGACTTTTACCTGAACCACATGTGCCTTAAAAGCTTTTTTTTTATTTACTTGAAGATGCTGCAGGAGGCCGCTTCAGTTTCTGCCAGGGGTCAACTCTTTTATTTAAAATGATGTTACCCCATCCAAAAATAATGTACTGGAATCAATTTTATAAAAAGATATCTTTTAGCTGATTATTAACCTTTTGTTTGATACTTTACTGAACAGAAATCATTTGCACATAACCTAAACCAGAATACTGTAGGATAATGAACACATTTCTCATTAACACATGTTCTTGTTTTGTTGGTAGGATTTTGTCCATCACTTCTGTCTGCTGCTCCCAGAAGGCACCAGTGCCACCAGAGAGGGAATCCAGCAGAGCCTGGACCTGCTGGACCTAGAACCAGATGGGTACCAAGTGGGAAAGACTATGGTATTTAAAAAAAAGGCTGATGATGATGATGATGATGATGATGATGATGATAAGATAATATCTGCTAATATGTATTAGTGCTGTAGTGCTTTATCCTTACAGGTACTTCACAAAGCATGAGTGTGGAACAAGCTAATTTGAAAATATTAGACGAATGTTACTTACTTACTTATTCTACACCCACGGGAATTAAACAGATAAATCAGGGTTCAATCATTTAAATAATATATAGTGCACAAGTAAAATGGAAGGGTAGAGCAAAACAGTGGTTTAGAGGTTATGTCATTGTTTGGTGACATTGGCGAAGGGAAATGATTAAGCTCATTATACTGCATGTTTATATGTGTTTCATGATATGTTATGTTGCATGTTGAGGCAGTAAGGAATTTGAAAAATTCAGCTCAAAGACCCAGAATTACTCAAAATAATGTGGGACGTTCAATTCCAGACACTTTAAATAGAGTCATCTAGACAAAGTGAATGATTCAGTAGGGGGCAACTTGGGGTTATATTACTGAAGTCATCCTCCGTCTGGAAAAAAGGATGTAATGAAGACAGTGTCCCATATTTTGTGTGGCATAGGTCCAAAGTATGAATGAGTCATGATGGAGGGGTCAATGCCTCTGAAATGCTGTTTATATAATTAGAGGATCATACCTGACATACTTGTGACCTATTATCAAGCCAGGGATCTCTATGGTTTGTGTGTTTTTGAAAGAGTTTGTGAGTATATTTCTTTGTGCGTAAATGTGTTACCCATAGCCTCTGTATATAAAGATATCACCCTGAGTTTACTGCATGTTGGTCCCTCCCCTCAGGTGTTTCTGCGGGAGGCTGAGCGTCAGCAGCTGCAGGCCCTACTCCACACTGAAGTTCTGAGACGCATCGTCACGCTGCAGCGGAGATTCAGAGCCCGGCTGGAGAGGAAGCAGTTTGTCAGAATGAGAGAAGCAGCGATCTGCATCCAGGTACAGTACATCGCTCTTCATCATCATCACTACATCAAATACATTGTAATCTAATCCTTCTTTGTTATTAAATAGCTTTTTAGTGTTTTGTTTCCTGAAAGTTTTGGCTTTTTTATATTATCCTTATCAACTTTCAGTGGAATTATCATTTTAAAAATAATGACATTAAATCACAGTTTCACAAAATTGTATTGTACAAATAAAAAAATCCAAGCTTATTTAAATGATGAACCAACAATTATAGTTTATTCAAGTTCTTGTTTTGATGAGGTTAAAACATTTTTGGATCGAATGTAAACCTAAGAGAGGTTTCATTTGTGTTAAACTCAAAGGGAAAGTTGAAATCAAAAGAAAAAAGGAAATGTATATTACCTTTTCAGTAAATATGTTTCTATATGTTCTGAATAAACTTTAAAAGACCTCCTTGTATCATGAAAGTAATAATGAATCATTCCCATCACCCATTATACAGAAATGGTGGCATCTATACCAGCCTATAGAAGAGGTGGAGGAGGAGAATGAATATGACCCTAGCGTCCAGGAGGGAGCAGCTTTGTGTCTGCAGACAAACTGGCGAGGTTACAGGGAACGTCAGAGATTCAGGCTGTGGAGGGAGGCAGCTCTGGTGCTGCAGAGGGCATGGAGGTTATGGCTGTACCGGCGCTGTACAGCAGCTCTGGTTATCCAGACGGCCTGGCGCTGTCATCAAGCCAGAGACGCCTATCTGCGTCTGTACGTAGCTGTGGTGCATTTGCAGCGACTGAGCAGAGGCTTCCTCGCCAGGAAGAGGTAAGCAACACCATTAAATAACTTATCCAGAGAGTTAAATAACTTATCCAGAGAGTTAAATAACTTAACCAAAGAGTTAAATAACTTATCCAGAGAGTAGGACCAGTTTTTTTCTTCATTACAAAAGTGAGTTAAAGATGACTTTTAGGGAAACACTACAGGTACGTATATAGGACCCGAGTTATTAAAGTAAGACACCTATATGCGTATGTTGGATGTATTTTCCACTGTTCTAAAAAACAATATGTATTGGAAGCAAAATATCCCAACTCTCACCTCTTACCAGTACCTTATAAAATTGTGTTTTCCTCCACATTTGTATTTTCATTAACTCTGAAAATAGCTTCTGAGGGTAGGTGACTGCATGATTTTTGGTAAAGCTTGTGAAAAGCCAGATAATCTTTGCACACAGCTCCTGCAGTGTGTTTGCTCATTGTTCAATGCACTTATAGAACAGGCTTCGTAAGAGCATGCCATTACGCAAGCAACCTCAAAGCAGCTCTACAATCAGCTGAGCTGCTGAGAGCAAAACTTTTTAAATCAGACCCTGAGTTTGTAGGTGCAGGAGTAATAATTTGTTGAGCATAAGCTAATTGTTTAAAATAAAGTATTTTGTAGTTTGTAGAAGTACATTGACATTAGCTAGACTTCTAACCATGCCTTCTTGATTTACAGCTTCAGAAAACTAAGAGAGGAGAGGCTGCGGGAGAAAAAGGAGCAGCAGGAGAAGCTGCTTCAACTACAGAATGGCCAGGTGAGTCCCTCACCAGAGGAAGAGGAGGAGTCCCCTGAGAGGATCATGGGTTTGGACCTCAGCACTTGGGAGGATCGCTCCTACGAACAGCGAGAAAGGAGCCTGCAGGTCCTCAACAGCCATGAGGGTGCAGTGAAAGAGGAAGAAGAAGGAGAGCATTCTTGGACCAAAGAGAGTCCCTCTAAAGTGCAAACTGAAGCACCGGACTCGATTCAGACCTCCACTGTGGTGGTGCGGGAGAGGTCCAGAACTATAGATGAACCTAGCCAGAAAACCACTCGCGCCAAGAGGGAGAGCCGGCGGATGAGAGAGTTGGAGCAGGCCAAGTTCAGCCTGGAGCTCCTCAAGGTGCGAGCGACCAGTGGAGGTTCCTCGTCCCCGTCGGAAGAGCGACGCTGGTCCTTGGAGCTGGTGCCTCCTGCGACCCCGCCTCTTCGCTCTCCTCAAGGCACGCCCGACAGCCAGAGCTCCAAAGGCAGCTTCGAGCTTCTCAGCATGGAGGACGAGCCACCTAAGGCTGTAGAAGAGATTACAGACAGCGAGGATCTCTGCTCCCCTGTTCTTCCAGTAGCTCCGCTACCTGAGCTTGATGTGGATATTGTGTCGACAAGCCGAATGCCAGTTGAACCACACAGGACTGAGGTTTCTGATGCTGTTGTGCATCCAGGCAGCGAGGCCAAAATTGATCTACCTGCCTCCTCTGCTCTCACACATCCGCCCAAACTCGAGAACTACCTCCCTACCTTTTACGTCCCTGCTAGTGAGTGCAGCGCAGTCGTGCCCCATCGTTCTGCTGAAGAGCCCAAACAAAACACAGAGACATCTTTTTCCACCACCACCGTTACCAAGCCTTTTAAAGAGAGGCGAGAGTCATCGCGTCGACCAGTGGTGGTGGTAATCAGCATGCAGAAAGAAAGCCAGATAAGCCCAGAGCAGAGCAGTATTTTCCATCCCCCTGTGGAGGTTCAAGATTCTGCAGCTCAGACGGGGGAGAAACCAGACCCCAACCCTGTCCATACTTCTGTCCCTCGGGTGACCAGACCGTCATAGAGAAGCTGGTGCGACTAAACGAGGAGAAAGAGGTAAGGCAGCGTAATCAGCGGCAGCAGAATGAGAAAGAGATGATGGAGCAGATCAGACAGCAGAAAGAGGTGCTGGAGCGGCAGCGTCTTGTCTTTGCTCAGTATGAGAGAGACATGTTTGAGAAACAGAGAGGAGAAGCGCTGCACAAGATCCAGCATATTCGACAGGGCGGACCAGATGTTGGTGGAGCCGCAACCGCCGGGAAGCCCATTAGACCCAGCTCCCTGCTGATTGAGAAGACAGCAGGGTTAGCTCCTCATGCCAGGACACACTCAGGCTCCACCGCCCCATCAGTGCCCTCTGACCCAGTTTTAGACCTGCAGAGCATTGCCCCTCGCCCTCAGCTGCCCCCTCCACCTGCCAGAGAAAAACGCAGGGAGAACAGGCCTGCTGCTGAAGGTTGGGCACCTAAACTCACGCTGGAGTCTAAAGATGGAGGAGGAACCAGAGCAAGGACTGCAGTCAAGAAGCCTCCAATTAATCCAGGCGCCACGGTTAATATGACGGACAAACCGAACATCTTCTTCTCTCCAAAGGACAAAGTGACCTTTACAAAGTGAGTCATGAAATAAAGCATTGCACTTTCTTTGCTTGCACTTAGGGGTTTCGGTTATCTAGTTTTTTCCAATCAAAATTCCACATTTTACACAAATGGAAAATATCTTGGTATTTTAACTAGAAATAAATAATAATAACAATGAATTGCTAAGTATTAGAACCAAAAGAAAAACAAACACCCAAGCATGGCTAAAATAACCTTAAAAAGCAATGAACAGATACATAAATATTCATAATACATTAACACTCAAAGGGTTTATAAAACAAGTATAACCAAAAAGGTTACTCCAAAAAACTGTTTACTCAGAAGGACTAAAACATTTATAACAGTAAGTGAAGAATTTAGACATTTCTCACTTTAGTGCCCTCTAATGGCAGTTAAACAAACGCACTGTTGCATACTCTGCCCTGCAATATGGATTTGATGCAGGGACACTGAGATGAATGAGCTGAAAGTAACCCATGGATGTCACAAACTATCATTTTGATTGGCTGATTTTTCAAAAAACAAAAACAAATCATGCCTTAAGACACATTTCAATTATGCTATAACCACATAAAACATATTTACATGGTGGCTTTGAGTGTGTATATAATGACGTTTCTCTTTTGTATTTTTGGAAATTACTTTACTTTCTTTACTTTATTAACATCCTTTTTTTGCCTGCCAGGTTTGACAGTGACGCTGTCCCTAAAGTAACGCCAGCAGTGATTCCCAGAGAAGGACCCTCACCAGTCCCCAAGCTCTCCAAAGGAGCAAAAGTGAGAGATGTAAGCAACCTCTACTGTTTCCTCTGTATGAAACAAACAAATAGCATGTGTTTGCAGGAGTGTCTTTTGTGTTGTGAATGAATTAATGCAGCTCTTAGTCTGACACTAAAATGGCCACAGATAACCTATATGAAGAACGAAATGCACTGAAGCTCTTCTGCAGGTTATTGCAGACTCCTTTTAAACATGCTGTTATCACTCCTGATAAAACTCCAGGTTGGCAGAACGGGCCAAAAAAAGAAAGTCAGAATGGCACGGACCCGCTCAGACTTCCTCACCCGTGCCCCCATCGTCTCAGTTGGGGGCGAATCAGACGAGGAAGACTATAAAGGAGACACCCCACGTCATCATTCTCTTCCCTTCTCCAAGCAGAGCCCCCCAGACGGAGGGCTTAAGAGAGTCCTGTTTCAGTGACTCAGACATGGTAACAGGCACAAAACAAGCCCAGCAGTGGCGCTCTATGCGTTCTTAAAGCTGACTTCTCTTTGACTTTTTTAACCCCCTCATTGGCATAAAGCTGTACCAACTACTTCTGTTTCAGAACTAACATTTACCATAAGAGTGAAGACATTTCAAACATATTTCAAGAAAGGCATTTCAAAGACATTTAAAAAGAAAATGTTTATTAAACATAAACACTCTGCTTTCACTAGAAGAGAAAATACAGTGATTTTATATACGATACACAAATAAATGTTGGTTTTTAAAGTCATTTAGTCAAGGGTGTCAAACAAACAAAAATACAATATTTAATTGGTTTGACAACCCCTTCAGAAATCATCTCGTAAAAACTAACCCTTTAACATTCCTCCTCTCTAACGTAATGTGGCTTCTCTTTCTCTCACAGCTGTAACACTGACTTTTCCCCTTGATTAATTCTTTCCATTTAATCAATAATTTTTGCATGCCACTTGGTTATATTTCCTCTGTTAACAAGTCGGTCACAGGTCAGGCCTTGGGAATCCTTGGACTCTTGACTTTCTTCCTCACTTAACAAACTCTTTTTGTCTTTTAACAGCTCTCCTGCTGAGAAAAAGTGATTATTTCCTTGTGTCATATGTTCCTTTGACATAGATTTTTATTAAGCATATGCTTCAGATTTATATATATATTAAAAAAAATACTAAAAAAAACTCTGGTAAATGTAGAGTAGCTGGTGACGCTGTGATGTGATGCTGCCATCTACTGGTTAATACGGCTGCTTAGATTGTAAAACACATGAGCTGCGTAAATCCACAAAAACAGGGTTTTTTCTCCGGTTTTGGTTCTACTTTTCCTCATTATCTAACCTGCTGTTGTTTCAGCCTGCCAGCTCTGAGGAACAGAAGATACACAAAGCCATGTCGTCAGGAGATTTGGTCAAGGTGGATTCCATGCGCAAAAACTCACAGGATGGAAGGTTTGTTCTTAAACAAAGCACTGATAGCATACACAGTTTTGTGTCTTGAACTTAATGTAAATTGTTAAAGACGTTTTCCTCCATATGTGAGTTAAAGGTGTTTGTATTATGATCTCAATTGTCAATTTGGAACAGGGTTCGTAGGATGCGTTTCTGGGGTAAGACGAAATATGGGGAAAAGAAGACTTCCAGAGAAAAGCTGATCTGTGGGGGTGACTCTTTGGATGGAGACTATGGAGACACTGGGCCATTGCTGGGAGAGGGTGCGTTATTAAAAAGCAAATGCATATTTGGGCCATTTGCTTCTTATATCCTGTCTTTATAGATTTTAACTTCACCTGAAGTTTATACTAACCATAAATCCTCTGTCCTCTTCCACACAGCAGGTCAGGAGAACATGTCGCCGCCCTGCAGTCCTGATATGATGTTAGATCGAGGGTACAGAGACTTGAAGGAGAACAAGGAGCCGTCTCCCAAGGTGAAGCGACGGCGCAGCGTTAAGATCAGCAGTGTGGCTCTGGAACCTGCTCAGTGGCAGAACGACTCACTGCAGATCCTCACCTGCACCAACGACTACAGGAGCATGAATGACTTCCTGATGAAGAAGGTACAAACAGAATGCTCTCTCTTAATCTCTCTATAAATGTGGGAGAAGAGTATTATATGGTCTGCATGTTGACTTCAACATCCAAGGTCTCCAAAAGAACACAATGCAGTTTGAAGTTGTGGACTTTTAATTATTCACATTTACTAAATAGCTTAGAGTTATGGGCAGTCTATATTCATGCCGTGATGATTATGTTGTTATATTATAGATCAACGACTTGGATACGGAGGACAGTAAGAAGGACACCATGGTGGATGTTGTGTTTAAAAAGGCGCTGAAGGAATTCCGTTTGAATATCTTCAACTCTTACTCCACGGCTCTTGCAGTAAGTATTGTCAACACTTTAAACGTGAATTACATATCACTATTGCGTCAAAAATCACTCTTCAATAAGAGAAAAAGGGAGTAAATGTGTAATCAAATAAAAAGAGAAATTCTGTGTGCTTCCCCTTGACCCTGTTGTCTTCCTCCCCAGATGGACGATAATAAGAGCATCCGCTACAAGGACCTCTACGCTCTGTTTGAGCAGATCTTGGAAAAGACAATGCGACAGGAGCAGAGGGACTGGAGAGAGTCTCCTGTCACAGTATGGGTCAACACCTTCAAAGTATTCCTGGATGAGTTCATGACTGAGTACAAACCTCTGGACAGCTCAATAAGCAGGGTAAAGACAGGCTAATGCCTCCTGGAAAATAGTATCTAGCTGATGTTAAACTGTTAAAGTATATTTCATACTCCTTTTTTATTTATTTTTTACTACAGCAGGTACCTAAACCTGAGCGTAAAAAAACGAGGAAGAAGGACACGGATATTGTAAGTTTCACTTCATTGTCATCATATCCAAGTACATGATCTTAATCGTAGCAGAAACACTCTAAGAGATAGTCCTTTACATTTCCATTTTCTCTTTGGAAAAACAAGATATGCTGTCAATAAAATAGCGACCAGAATAGAAAAGGCCAAAAATAAAAAGTAAAAATGCACATATGTACTGGATTGTATGTAAAGGGTCAAGTGAACTCCAAATGAACCTGTGCTGCACTCTGCAGGTGGAGGAGCATAACGGCCACATCTTCAAGTCCACCCAGTACAGCATCCCCACATACTGTGAATACTGCTCATCTCTCATCTGGATGATGGACCGGGCCTGTGTTTGCAAATGTAAGTATGCATGCAAAATATTTTACTGGGGAAACAGGACTCCATGAGGATCCCTGAATACCATACAGTAGTTCTAATTAAAAAAGGGAAGGGTTTTGAAACTTATTGGTAAAGTTATATTTTCTATAATAATTGTATATGTTGCCGAAGTAATAATTAGTATTTCTGTTGACACAAAACTAATTATTACATTATTTGTTATACTTTTTTTATCTGAAGGAAATATTCCCAATATCAGTTTTCGAAATGTGACGATTTATTATGACACATTTGCATATATTTAGCAATGAGTGTTACTTAAAGCTCTTGGAACTCTTGCTGGCTGTTGTTTTTGAACTTTCTGACAGTTTAATGCCAAGTAATCAACAGATTAATTGATATATTACGACATTTGCGCCCTTAAAACACTTATTATATTGAATTTGCAATATCTATTTATGTTTGCGCTCATGCATCAATTCTTGAAATGAGTAAAACAAATCTCTGACTTTCTCCTAAAAATACATATCTTGAACAAGTTTTTGACTTTAAACAAACTCTTGGTTGGGGCCATGTCCAAATAATTGACAAGTAAATGATGACACTCACTCACTCACTCACTCACTCACTCACTCACTCACTCACTCACTCACTCACTCACTCACTCACTCACTCACTCACTCACTCACTCACTCACTCACTCACTCACTCACTCATACAGCCACATTATTCTGACTTAAAGATTTAACTTAATCTTTTTCATCAATCTCTACCATACAGACATTCACTGAGCTTGTTCACACAAACACATACACCAGAGCGGGCCCCACCCTCTCTCTCTCTCTCTCTCTCTCTCTCTCTCTCTCTCTCTCTCTCTCTCTCTCTCCTCCCTCGGCCATAATCAGATTGTTTTCAACTGGACTCACGGGGTCTGCAGCGCCGTCTCTCCAGAGATTTCCCCACACAGTTTGTCATTTATTCCCACAGGATGTTTTTCTCACGCCAGCCAATGCTGCTTTGGTCTCTCAAGCGATAACACTTTTTTTTCTTTTGTCCAAACTACTTTTGCTGAATTATGAGGAGGCACTGCCTTTCTGTGGATAATGGAAATTACCTGTTTGATTTCTCTGGCTGTGTTTATCCAGTGTGCCGGTACGCCTGCCACAGAAAGTGCTGCCAGAAAACGACCAACAAATGCAGCAAGAAGGTGAGTTGGACATATTGAGCTCCAGACAACAATGTCCCATGACACTAATTGTTTTACCTCTGATTTACGTACAGTGGCTAATGTTATTTTTGCAATATAATAATCTTGCATTGACGAAGGAGACGAGAAATACGAAAGCATTTTTTATATATTACCAGTTATTTTGATCTTTTTCAAATATGAATCTTTGTTGGGTCTGAATGTGTAGCATGTCTATGTGTTTAACAGAGCATATTGTGTTTGTGTATGTTAACAGTTTGATCCAGAGCTTTCCTCCAGACAGTTCGGAGTGGAGGTTTCTCGTCTGACTAATGACGAGAGGACTGTGCCTCTGGTTGTGGAGAAGCTTATCAACTACATTGAGATGCATGGCCTCTACACTGAAGGAATATACAGAAAGTCTGGCTCCACCAACAAAATCAGGGAACTCAAGCAGGGACTCGACACAGGTGAGTAATTTTGGCTGGCTACTAAAGCGGAGCTCAACACTTAAACTAATATATATCACGATGAGACTTTCCCAGCAGCTTACTAACATTAATAATAACGCAATTATTTTTTGGTAATGAGTATAACCGTTAAAAAAATTATTTTGAGCCATTGTTTTTAGAAATAAAACATGTTCTATATATTAAGCTATGGGTGATATGACTTACACAGAATATAATGAGGAAATAAACCGAAGTTTGGTTTATGTTAAAAATAAATAAAAATTGTCAACTTCCATACACTTTTAAAATACTTCAGGGGAAAGGGTAGGGAATCGTAGACCAAAATCTCAAAAATTGAGAAAAAAGCCTTTACTGTCTGGACGTAAAGCTGATAAACATGAGTTGGACAGGAACAAATGTGATTACTTGCACTGTTTTTTTTATTGTCCTTGTGACCACTCAGATGTGGACGGCATGAATCTGGACGACTACAACATCCACGTCATCGCTAGTGTTTTCAAGCAGTGGCTGAGAGACCTCCCTAATCCTCTGATGACGTTTGAGCTGTATGAGGAGTTTATACGAACCATGGGTAAGTGATCAACGTCCAACTCCATTGTGTTTTGAAAGCCACCACACTGGAGATTCTGTCACAATGATAATTTATAATTGTTAACAGCAGAAGATATATTTGTTTGCTGTAAAGGTTAATCGTGATTTGCCTCCAAAGCTTTGCAGGATAAAAAGGAAACGATCCGAGGAGTGTATTCAGTTATTGACCAGCTAAGCAGAACTCATCTAAACACTCTGGAACGCCTCATATTTCATCTCGTCAGGTAACAAACTGGTCATATGATCCTATAGTAGGATTAATGCATTAAACTGCTTTATTTCCTTACTGACGGCCTGTTCTAATACTCAATTTATGCTTTTAGGGTTTCTTTGCAAGAGGACACAAATCGGATGTCAGCTAACGCCTTGGCTATAGTTTTTGCTCCCTGCATCCTGCGCTGTCCTGACACCATTGATCCCATGCAGAGTGTCCAGGACATTGGCAAGACGACAGCGTAAGAATAAACCTTGTCATGTCTATCAAATAACTTGCTTAGCATTCACCGAGGCAGCCTGGAGCAGCAGTGGATCTTATATTAATGTGTTTCATGTGGGAGCAATTAACAAAACTATATTTAAGTCTATCAAGATCCAATTTAGCAAGATTTATTCAGATGGCAGAAGTGTAATTTTGACAGATAATTGACAAATGATGATGCTCGACAAGTAAACACATTGAAACCACAGTTAACTGAAGTGATTTCCATTTTTCATAGTAGCAAAACAAAACTGACGCATTGATAATATTATTTAAACAAAATGGTGTTTAAATTGGATTATGTTACTGCTAATTTCCTCAATGATGGTTGAGAAAATTGTTGGATTAACTCTTTGTTTCCAAAAATGTTAGATCCACTGACCTGAGGCAAGACATGAGGCCTGTAGAAAGGCGATTGTTTCTCTATTACCTCAACATAACTACAATTTTCAGTTCTTCTGAAGCGGTTTTCTTTCCCTCCACAGGTGTGTAGAACTTATCGTTTGTGAACAGATGAATAAGTACAGAGTTCGACTAAAGGATATCAACAGCCTCGAGTTTGCAGAGAATAAGGCCAAGTGCAGACTGACCCTCATTCGCCGATCGATGGTAAGATCAGATAAAATATGACAACTATTACTAATCAAACTGTTATCTTATTTAATCACATATTCGCAGTTACTCATGGCTATACCTACCTGACTGAACCATCCTAAACACTCCTTCAGTGCTGTACATTTCCTGATTTCCTCCTTTTGTAAGATGTTTTTCTACTCTCCTGATCCTCGTCCCCTAACGTGTCCTTTCCTTTACCCAGAAACCTGTACTAATAGCTGTTAGATTTATGAGCATAGTGCGCACTATGGTATGTATACAGTACCATCCCAAAGTAATCATGTAGTGGTGATGTTGTTGTGGTGCCAATCACTTCACAGTCTCATGGCTTGAAATATTAACATCTTAATGTCTTCTCCATCCTTTTAAGCTTGACTCATTATGTCTATGCTTTTGTATTTTCTAGCATTGTCTTGTGGAAGGAAGTCAGCAGATAATGCAATCATACAATCAATGATGATTAGATTTACATTGGATTATGGAACATACATTTTTCTACATAGTATGACTCAAAATAATGTATGCAAACACTGCATGAAGAGCTTATGTTGGTCTCTTTTTTTTTCATTAGAAGTCTCGAATATGAAATTGGATACATTGTCGACGGAAATGCCAAAATTAAATTAATTGTCATTGTTCATTTCCCGTGCAAGTACTTAATAATAATGATATTGTTACTGTTAGCTTCACTTCAAAGAACTGAGAAGGTCTCCTTCTGAGATATCCTGATCATCTAACCCTTAGCTAGAAAGGCAGCCAATCAGACCTTGATACTGCACATTAAACCAAAATAACACCGACCTTTCAGAACCTGGCATTACTGATTCCCCTTTCTTTTGCTTCTCACATTTCTGAGCAGACAATTGCACCTAAAAAGGTAAAGTTTGTGTATCACTGTGCTGCATCTACCTTGGTGTTTGATCAGCTTCTAGTGCTGCTCTGCTGTTTTTTTAAACTTGGCTGATTATTTCATTTGGTCTAGTCATTGCCTTTGCTTGTGAGTAGCTGCGTGCTAAAAGTGGTGTAAAGTGTTGTAATGTGCTGTGTATGACTGCGTAACTGCTATCATTCATTTCTTTCTGAACCACAAATGTAATATTCACATTAGTGAGAAGACAACATCGGCCCTTGTTTTGTTTTTCAGGGAAAAGGCCATGTACAGCGAATAAGCTACCACACACCCTCACCTCCAGTTAGTCCCCGGCTGCCATCTGTGGTGGACCCCGTGATAGAGGAGAGTGGCTGTGAAGAGGGAGAGGACTCTTCAACCAAGATCTCAGAGCATCAGCAGGCCGCTATGCAGCAGGAAGAGAGAGTGTTGACGGAGCAAATTGAGAGCCTGCAGAAAGAGAAGTAAACACAGCAACTGCACTTAAATGTCTGAAAGTCCGGATTATTAGATCCTGTGAAGAGTTTGTCACAATTTATATTTGACTTCACAAAAATATGATTTTAAATGTGCATGTGTTAGAGCTATTATGTATTTCATAATGTGTGTTCTGCTGAATTATTAATCTGGATATATTTTCCACTGCAGAGAGGAGTTGACTTTTGAGATGCTTTCTCTGGAGCCACGAGCCTCAGATGATGAGACCCTGGAGTCGGAGGCTTCTATTGGTACAGCCGACAGCTCGGAAAACCTCAATGTGGACTCTGAGGGAACTTTCTCTGACTTTTCTGGTATGATACTTTGCACGGAATCAAAGTACATTTTTCCGTTTACTATTTTTATGCTTCTGTGCATGCAACATTAATGGCCAAATCAAAGAAACAGATTAAGGGAATTTTATTTGAAATTGGCACCAACATCTGCTTGGACTCAAGAAGGAAGTTATTAGATTTTGGTGGACTATGGTAAGGTCCCCTTGGCCTCAATAAACAAATATTTGACCATAACTAAATATTTAATACGCTAATTAAATTATGACAATTTCATATATATATATACTAATAAGATCAAATTATTACCAGTTAAGACTTGGAAATAAACTGCAAGCCCAGAAAAAATGTTACACACACATAAACCTTGTCTTTGCATTTCATTGCAGAGAAAGGTCCGGTGTTGACTTCCCCATGGCCTCAGAGGTCCGACATGACAAGCCCCCGCCGGCGTGCTCTCCGCAGGCAGCCAGAGTCCCTGGACTCTGTGGACTCCAGTGTTTCTTCTTACTCTTCCTCATCACACTACCAACCATCGTCCTCGTCCTCTTCCGCCACCAGCCGGCGCTTTCGTTTCCACTCCAAGTCTCCCTCTGTAGGCTCAGGTCCAGCCCAGGCACAGTCACAGTCACAGTCACAGTCACAGGCACAGACACAGGCACATGCACAGGCTCTGAATACATCTCAAGCCTCTCGATCCGACTGCTTGGACATCAGCCATACAGGAGATCAGGAAGAACATAACGAAAGGCCCCAGTTTACCAGCCGAGGCACATTCAACCCAGAGAGGGGCAAACAGAAACTTAGAGGGACCAAGCCTTCTTCCCTGAGGCACTCCAGAGGAGGCAGTGGTCATAGCAGGGACCCTCCAGACATACCACAGCAGCTTGTGTTGTATGGCAGTAATGAATTCATGGTATGAAGGTCACTGCGACACCAAAGCACTCACTTTCCAACTCCCTGGCAAGCGTTTACATTCTTAATGGGAGGTAACTTAATGGCAACTGATCTCCACTCCTCAAGCATTCTTGCTTCGCTTTTCCTGAAGTCTGCGATGAAGTGTCCCCAAGTGCCGTGTACAGTGTTTCCATGTTTGAACTGCCACCCATGCTCTCACAGTGCCTCGGCAGCTCTTTACTCTGCGCCAAGAGGAGATGCACTGAGAAGGAGGACAGAGAAAAGGGAACGTTGGAATATGCAGGAGACCACTCGGTATCAGGGAATGGTATGGAGCCTGGAAAACGGAAGACAAATAAGAAATCAGGCAACATCAGGCGTCACAGATGTTACAGTGAACTTAAAGCTCACAATAATTAGCTGCTTTATGAGTTTACAGTTCATAACAATCAGTGTAAGCAGCAGTTGCTCTGTTTCTACAAATTCATATCTCCTTATTTAATTAATTTTAATGTCACAGAAATTCTTTATAGCATATAATATACAGGTAAAAATACTGTACAAAGCCGGAACACCAGCCTCTGCTGGGTAGTTGAAGTCAAATATTTATCTTTTTATTTTAATTTTTTTTTAGTATCTTGTAAAGAGATGTATGGATTTGGGCAGAGGTGTGTGTGTGTGTGTGTGTGTGTGTGTGTGTGTGTGTGTGTGTGTGTGTGTGTGTGTGTGTGTGTGTGTGTGTGTGTGTGTGTGTGTGTGTGTGTGTGTGTGTGTGTGTGTGTGTGTGTGTGTGTGTGTGTGTGTGTGTGTGTGTGTGTGTGTGTGTGTGTGTGTGTGTGTGTGTGTGTGTGTGTGTGTGTGTGTGTGTGTGTGTGTGTGAAAGCATGACTGTATGTGTGAAAGACAAAAACCACTTCATGTGTTTTGAGTTTGTGCTGCTTTTTTCCCTTTACAAGGGAAATACCGCCATCAAAGGGACCAATCAGCTGGTGCGTATTCCAGCCAAAGGGGATCCCAGCTATGTAAAGAATGTCGGATGTGTATAAAATCCCTGCATTCACTGCTTAACAGCCATACAACAATTGTAATTGTACAGTACAGTTCATATGTACAGTATAGTGGACAAATGCCATTCTATTCTTGAAACCTATTGTTACCCATCCACTCCCAAACCCATCCCCACCACCTGTCTCTAAAGTGTTTGCTCAATAGCAACCAAGAAAAAACATAAAATCAGTATGTCTCTTGTCTTTATTATTGAGAATGTTTATGTTTTTCTATACTGTTTCTTTGCACTTCGCATTCATGTCAAAGTACTGTAGATTACATATTTCAAATAAAAATGAAGCAATAATTAAGTATATTAAAGATACCCGTGCTTTTCCTACTGTATGTCACAGTAGGAAAAGGACGGGTATTGAAACATCTTCAGTGACAAAACAGACTCCAAAATACCTAAAAAGGTAAAGTTCATTTTCAGGTTCATACTTTTTTTGTGTGTTTCCACTACAGTAGAAAATATAAATGCTTTAATTTTCAAATAACATTTTGGAACATTGGAACATTGGAATATGCACCCTCTGTCTAAAACACTCCGCTTTAACAACTGTCTATTTTAAGCACCCCTCCCAAAAAAAGGCTAGTTTGCTCCACCCAAATGTACTGTATGTGGACAAGCACTGAAGAAGAGAATTGTTCCTGATAAATCCCCTTCAACTTATCAAGGTAATACCACAGCTTTAGAAGAAGTTCATTGGTTAGTTACAATGAAACAAAAAAACAACGTGGTGCAATTATTAAGGGTGTAGGCGTAGGGACAGACAGGGATGTCTGCATTTGAAATGTTCAAGTGATACCATGAAAACAATGTCCAAGTATTTGTCTTATCGATGAAAGACTACGTTTATGAAAACATAAAACACCTTTGTTTAAATGAGTAAACACAGGTCCTTCTTGCTGCGTTGGTCTTATGTGTGAACAGAAGATTATGTTGACTGATTTTGGCAAAGTGTGTGTGTACGATGTGTGTGCTTAATTTGCTGTTTTAGAAATAGCAATGATCCTCTAACTGTCACCACGGAGACAACTGCTCAGTAATAGCCCACATACACTTCTAACAGCACAGCTGAATTCTTAAGGGGCATTTTATTATTGTCTTCGGTCAAGGAAAAAGGAGGTAACACCTACATTAAGTCTTCATCCTGGCCATACAGTATACCCTTTCTGTGCTCCTGGCCTCCAAAGTCATTTAACTGTGGAATAGAGAAGAGCAGCAGTATGAAGATATGTAACGATGTGTCGTCTAGCAGGTGATGTTAAACTTATCCAACGGTAATGATGGTAAAAAAGAAAAGTAATTTACCTTTACTTTGAAAAACATCTCATCTTATTTTGTGAGAACAAAACCAAGCCAAATGTACTCTCTGTGCAGCAGTGTATATTGAGAGAAGATGTGCTTAGGTCAAAAGATATTTAAAACCGCTTTACGTTTATTTCACCCATGAGTATTGTCGTTACCCTTATGAGCCATATGATTAGGTCATGTGTGATGTCTAAACATCTATTTACAGGCAAATAACGATAACCATTGTGGAATGTAATGTATATTAACTCAAGCACCACACATAAAATGTTGTGGTATTTGTAGTTTAATTAAGTATTTCAATTTTATTCTTCTTTTATTTGATTTGTTTTTAAGTTTTATTTGTGAGTTACATCACAGATTCAGAGCATTAATGCAATATAAGCTGTGTGTGTGTGTGTGTGTGTGTGTGTGTGTGTGTGTGTGTGTGTGTGTGTGTGTGTGTGTGTGTGTGTGTGTGTGTGTGTGTGTGTGTGTGTGTGTGTGTGTGTGTGTGTGTGTGTGTGTGTGTGTGTGTGTGTGTGTGTGTGTGTGTGTGTGTGTGTGTGTGTGTGTGTGTGTGTGTGTGTCAGTGTGTGGGGGGTACTTTCGTTAAATATCTGAGTAGCATACTTCTTCCATACGTTGAAAAAATTAACTTTTAATGAGTAGAAAACCATTAAAATAAGAACTAAATTTGCATCAAAATTAAAAACCTGTAATTGGGCATGCATTTAAAATGGTATTGCTAATTTTCTGAAGGTCCATTATTGCGACAGCACCTAAATACAACTCCTAAAAAACAGAATCGGGATTTTTTTTTTTAAAATACTTCTTTTTGTACCGTGACATAATTGAAAGCAATTGACATAATTTCTAAACGTAAAGGTAGTATATTATTTTATCAGATGTTACTCAGGGACAACCTCTTGGTGACGTGAACGACGCATGCGCAGACACGCAGCGTCACAGCACCATCCGCAGGAGCAGCAGCCACCGCCGGTTACACGGGGAGCTGTCGTGTTGTTTATTCCACACAACATAAACTTTTCTCCAAAATGTCGGGATTTGACAGCAACCCTTTCGTGGACCCAATGGATATAGAGCCCTTCCAGGTGAGTGTGTGTGCTTGTTTTTTCTGTGCGAAGTCTTTAAGAAGCTGTTTTGTGAGAAGCGGAGACTGAAAGAGATATGCTGCAACACAAACCTGTTCGGTTGGTTGCTGGGTTTGGCCTCAGTATTTCCTGAGTTAGAATGTTAGGTATTAAGTAGGCCACGTTGTAGATTTAGTATAATCTATTTATAAAGTGAATCTATAAAATAGTGTGTTAACGCTGTACGTGGGCTGCTAGCTCACCTGCGCAGGTAAGCAGACGCACAGGAACAGGTGCCTGCTGATGTTTAGCCATTAAATGGGACTCCTTCAATACGCCATTGAAGGAAAATGTTAATTCTGTAAACCAGATCTTCCAGGGGAAATATGGAATTTAATGGCGCAGTTTTTAGGCGTATAGTAATTGTATTTGTTTAGTATAATAGCCACATATCTGTGTTTCAAATTATATTGTGCAATGGTTGTAGGTTAACAAGTGTCTTGGTGACATGTTTACTTAAAGAAAAAGCCACTTTTATTGTTCAAATAGTTCCATTTGAACTTAGACAGATCATACTTGCTTAGCTTGGGCTAAGAGTACATTTGGTTTGGGAGAAATTAGTGCCTGGTTAGTATTACAAATGTGACAGGCACCACATATAAAGTGAAGGGTAATGGTAATGGCTAATGGCATCTCATAATATCAAGGTTTGCCCTTTCTTTTTCAGGATGCCTCAATCACACAGGTCACCAGCGGAGCCTCTGAAAACACCGGAGAGTTCAACCCATTCTCTGCAAATGACATGGTAGCTCCTCTTTCAATTTTTAATACACTGTTGATGTACTTTATAGTTGCACCATCAATGAAACAAAATTAAATATTTTTTAAAAAGCCTTATTTGCTTCAAAGGGAATCCACACTGGTACAACCATCCCCATCTCTGCTGCCTCCTCTCAACCCGCCATCCTACCGACTTCTGTGGAGCAGAGCGCACAAGTGAGTCAGACACATAGGCCTACACATAACAGATAATGTTAGGTTCCGGAACTTGAAGAAAGAAGTTGGCAAAAAGAATCCAAGGAGCTTCGTCAATTTTTACAGCATTTATTAATACAATGATATGATCAGTCTACAAAGGAAACACAGCTTCCCCATGTCACAGATCCACAGTCCACATTGGAGCAGTTCTCTAGCAGCATGGAAAAGGACCCGATCTTCTGTTAACATCGCGCATTTCTATTCTCTGCTCTTTCCTGTCTCGTCTTCACTAATTGGTTGGCGGTGGGGGCTGGATCCTATTGGCCCCTTGTCGTCACATGGCATATCCCCGTCTCTTATTTAGTCGTCTTCCATAGGCTGACGTCAATGGAGGCGGGTCCAGTGCGCATTCTGCTTTGCCTTCTGATGACGTAGTCATGGCGCTTGTCTATGATATTTTGTTATACAATTCTTCTGAAGTTTATTGGTTATTAAACACGTAGTAATATTATTGCAGCGTCAATGAGTGAGACTTAGAGGCGGTGTGTTTAGTATGTAACTCCACTCATATCAGATATAATATCAGCTACATTCTACCGTGAGGCTAAAACAATAACATCAGGTGCGAACAGAACACAGTCCGGTCCGTCCGAAAACAGTGAATTATGTCATTTAATGTTCCGTTTCAATATATTGATTATTCTTACAATAGAAAAAAGGTTAAATACAGTGCCGGCCTGAGCTTTTAGGGGGCCCTAAGCAGAATTTGATTTTGGGCCCCCCACGCGGAGTAACCTGTGCTTGACGATTATTGACACAATTGTCACACTATAATGTTACATTATCGATTGTGTTAATGCAGACGGATTATGAACTATTTCTCCCAGGGCACAGATGCATAAGGAATGGGTGGTGCCCTTTGTTCAAGAGTGGGTGTGAACCGGAAGGGGGTCTGGGGGTCCTTCCCCAGAAAATTCTGAATTTGGTAGATGTGATTTCTTGTATTCTGGTGCATTTTTGAGATGGCCAGCTGGAGAAGGGCTAAATTTGTTCAGATTCATAGCCTTTTGCTTTTTGACTTATTGAAGTAGTGACTTGGGCTTGGGCCCGGAAGGCTTATTCATTATTCCATCCTTGCTCACATGCCAAAAATGTTTTGGGGCAGGTATATTGATCATGAATTCAGAATTTTCTTGGATTGAATTATTAATTCATTCATTAAATCATGTTGTCACTTCTTTAAGTTATTCAATATATATATGTTTTTTAAAAAACACACACAACAACAACACTCGATTGGGGGCCCCCTGGCCACCAGGGGGCCCCCAATCTAAGCAGCCGCTTAGTTCGCGTATGCTTTAGGCTGGCCCTGGTTAAATAAGTTGGTTTGAAATGTTATTTCAGCTATTTAAGAATTTCATATAAGATTCACATAACCAAAGTGCATTCAAACATTGCATTGTATGTTCCAAGCAATAAGGAAATAATAAAACAAATCTTGAAGTTAACCATTGGTGGTTGATAAAGCACTCATATCTTTCACTAAAGCAAAAGTAGGAATAAGAAAGCCTTTATTAAAAGTACAGAAGTATTATCAGCAAAATCTACTTTAAATGTTTTAAAATGACCTGTAGTTAAGCCTGTAAATTTCACACAACTACATAGAAAAATCCTGCTGTTGGTTTTAGTGATGCAGTAACTATATGGCTAGCATTGTTAAGAGTCTCTTTTGCCCCCCAGGCAAACGCATCTGCTGGCCAGGCTAACCTGATCAAACAGCAGGAGGAGCTGGAGAAGAAAGCTGCAGAGCTGGAGCGGAAGGAGCAGGAGATGCAGAACAGGGCTGCAGGCAGAGCGCTCAACACCGGCTGTAAGTATTTGTGTGAGAAGTTGCAAGTTAACTTGTGTTGTACACACAAACTATAAAACTACCAACACACCACAAGCATTCACAGTGTTTATCCACTTTTTTTTTTGTGTTTGTCAGCTAAAGAAAACAACTGGCCACCGCTTCCCAGTTTTTCCCCTGTGAAGCCCTGCTTCTATCAAGACTTTGAGGAGGACATCCCTGAAGAGTACCGCAGGATCTGCAAGAGAATGTACTACCTCTGGATGTGTATGTGCCCCTGCATGCAGTATTTGCTTTACAGCTGTATATTCTTCAATATAAAAGAGTCATTGATCCATAACACACTGATTCTGAGGGATTGGTATGTTAACAAGTCTCTCTTGTTTTAAAACTAAGCTGTGTAGTAACCCAGATTTACAAAGAGTGTAGGGCTTACAGCATCTTCACATTATAACTTACAATGAAGGATGTGTTTATAGTTTTCTATAAAGTATTGATCCATTATAGGCCATTTGATAACCTTGACATTTTGTAGAATTGCGTGAAGTCTTTAATCACAATTATATGGATCATAGACATACTGTTGGTGGTTTTCTGGACTTTTTTCATTATATGATGACATTTTAGCAAAACGTGTTCTAATTTTGAACTGGAGCATCTGTAGATAAATTCAACCTTCTTATGTCTTTCAAAAATTGTTGATAAAGAAAACTAAAAGTTCTGATTTTAGATTTTCAGAAGCAGAGACGTGCGTTTATCCTGAGGTCCTGAGTCAGCTCATTGGTTTCCTTTGTCTCCACAGTCCACAGTGCCACTCTGTTCCTCAATGTGCTGGCCTGCCTGGCTTACTTCACCACAGATCCTCAGTATGGCGTTGACTTTGGTTTGTCTATCCTCTGGTTCATCCTCTTCACCCCTGTTTCCTTCATCTGCTGGTACAGACCCGTCTACAAGGCCTTCAGGTACACTGTTTTGCTTGCCTTGTGGTTACGAAAAAATGTATAGGAATTATAGGAATGATGTATTTATTTCTTTGTAAAGTAGAAATAGGGGCATATGTACATGTGCTAATTAGCTGTGTTTTCTTATCTTTTTACTTAAAAAAAAACTTGGCAGCCTCATCCTCAAACTCAGCTAGAGGGGTTTGAGGAAGTTAATTGGGGCCACTCTGTACTGCATTAAAAATATTCTAAAAGAATTACAATGTTTGCATAGGATAATCATCTTAAACATCATTACATTGTGACGGGGTTCCAAAAATACTTCCAATTGGAGAATTATGTGCAGGTTCTATTGTTATCATTAAGGTGTATATAATGAATCACAACTCTTAAATTGGAGGCTCAAAATTGAAGCTGCTCTTTTGTGACTTCTACAGTTTAATGTATTTCAATGTGTAACATTTTTTTTGAATATTTTAGCAGCAAACAAACCTCTTGACTACTCATTATCATAAATGACATGTTGTTGGTGTTTTCTATTTTCCCTCTCTAGGTCTGACAGCTCCTTCAGCTTCTTTTTCTTCTTTTTTGTCTTTTTCTTCCAAGTGGCAGTGTATATCATCCAGACTGTGGGCATCCCCAAGTGGGGAAACAGGTCAGTACCAACCTTTACTATTCAAATCATCTTCTGCATGTTTGATGGAAGTAAAGGTGTGGTGTAAAGTTGTTCAACAGGTTTCTATTTTCAATAGTAAGACTGAGTGTGTTTTGGATAGATCTGTAGTAAATGTGTGTATGCATGGGTCCATCTTCATTCTCGCCTGTATGTGTGTGTGCGTGTGTTTTGCCCTGTTTCTCCTCTCTTGCATCTCTTTGACAGATTCCTGCTGCCCTAACTTGTCTGGGTTGCTGCTTTGTAAGTGTGTGGAACTTTTCTCTTTGGGTTTCTTTTCTGTGTCATGTAATATTTTAGGCTTTTCAGTTTGTCATTATTCACTTTTTCAAACTTCTTGCTATTCCATTGGTCACTACGGCAGGTTACACTGTTGGGTCATTTCTCTTTAAGTCTGCCATTTCCAGAACATTTTTAAATGCTTGTTAGGTAGTTAAATATTTAGTAAATCCTCATTGTTGAGAAAATTGTAACATTACACGTGTTTATTTGTTGTCTGTGTTTTCAACAGCGGATGGATCGCATCCATCAGCATGATTGGCAAAAACTTGGCTGTGGCTGTGGTGATGATGGTGGTGGCCGGTTTCTTCACAGTAAACGCTGTCCTGGCTGTCATCCTACTGAAAATGGTATGCTAATGTAAAAAGTTCACAAAATTAAATTAAACCATGTTACAGTTTTGATATTGCCCTAATTAAGCTATTTTAAAGTAAACAGCATTCCACACTTACTGTATGTTTGCTGGTAAATAAAAGACGGCAGTGCCTCACAATCAGCTGAAGTTGGCTGAAAATAGAGAGTTAAACATGGCGCACCTTACACATTTAAATATGTGTATTCCCACTTGGCTTGTATTTGTTTTTAACTCCAACTTAGTGAAGGCGCATGCAGATCAAAGAAAGAAACATAACGAGAGAAACTACAAATGTCAGGCCATGGTACGAAATGTTAAAAACTGATTTTTTTTTGTTCATCAAAGAAGCACAATTATGATAAATGATTCAAGGGGTTTGCCATTACTCTTCTTTTGATTCACTAATTGTTGTAAATGTTACCCTTCAATATTATCTGCAAATATCTATTGCTGTACACACATGCCAAAAATCATATCCTCTGGGACTGAAAACATGAGCTACTTGTGATTGATTCATTTATCTCAATTATAACTAGTCACTGCCCTAATCTGTGCCCCTTTTTCTTATAAACTAGGTCCACTCTAAGTACAGAAGGACAGGGGCCAGCTTCACCAAGGCCCAGCAGGAGTTCTCCCATGGAGTCCTGACCAACCCATCAGTGCAGTCTGCTGCGACCAGTGCTGCCACCTCAGCTGCGCAGGGAGCCTTCAGCAGGAACCAGAGGAATTAGATTGATTTTTTTCACATCCTTCATGCTACAGGCTAGTCTCTTCTATGACCAACAAAGCCATGTCCTAACATACTTCAACGGGTTAAGGGAATGGGTTTAATTATTTAGTGAAAAGGGCAACAAAAAAAACCAACATGAAGAAGTTTCTACTCACTTTAACATCTGCCTAGTGAAGTGTCCCCGTTTTCCACTTTTAAATAAGCTGTGGTGGAGTACAGAAGATAAGTTAGAGGTCTTATATAAGCATGTAATGACCTATATATATCTCAGTTGTTATTGAACCCTCATCAGTATACAGCTATGATATCAAAACCATTTCTAGGAAATGTAGGACGGATCACGAAATTGAAAGTCAATTAAACAGGATAAAAAGAAGGCCTCCTAATATAACCGACTTGAATAAATTAAAAATGATCTGACTTCAAATGTAAATGTGAAAGTATATGCTGTGCAATATGCAGTGCACTGCTCAACAGCACTGGATTTTAGTGATAACATTCAATTATTTTAATCTTGTCACTGTTAAATACGCTGGCGGAAAGTGATAGGATTTCTCACAGTTTTTGGTAAAAATAACATGCTGGGTCCTCAAAATAAACTTTAGGAGAGTTGGTATTATATAAACACATACTTGACCGGAGAATGTTTAACCATCATTGAATGATGGATTCACTTAACTTGTATGTATACATATGTTTGCCATTGCAGCAGCATGTAGAGCTTTAGGGGGTAACTGGTTTATCATTCTGCTTTATTAACAACCTTGATACATGCAGTACACATAATATTACTGGACTCCCTGAAAAATGAGATGCATCCTGTAACTGTCTTACACTACTGATGAAAACAGCTGCTGTTTGTACTAAATATTATGTTTGAATTTGTATAACACTGTAAACGTTGATGGTTAATGAAGGTGAAGGGATGAAGGTTTTTCTTTCTACTGTTTTAATCACTGGTCTCGAAGTGAGAAAAACAAGTTGTTTTTAGGGCAAGGAAGTTGTTGTTTAACTGGGGTGGCACATTTTAATTTATGTTGAGTTAGGAATACCATTATATTTTCTTTGAAACTATGGAGCTTTTAAAATTAAAGAAATATCACAGGTTTATTTGTAACTGACATAGTATAGAATTTAGCAAATGTATGTTGTAAAATGTATTAATGAGCAGAAAGAACACAATATTTATTTGTTGATTATCCATTATTTTGACTTGTTATCCGTAATAATTATACTGCAGATTAAAGTCATGTTACTGAATAGTTGCAGATTGGGTGTAATTTTTAGCTGCGTTGTACCTACTTGTTGTTAGGTATTAGCATTTTCAAATGTTTGCCTGGGAATATATAGAATATAGGCTAAGATGTGCCGTTCTGATTTACTGTTACTTTTTCACTGAATCACTTTCTGTTAGTTTAACCTTAGTGCCTCTCAGCAGGTGTAGTCCAGCAATTTATCCGTGGGGATTTAAGCACAAGGCTGTTAGTGATTTAAAAAAAATGTTGTTTGTCTTAATACTTAATAGAGAAAATTATTATATTGAAATGCCCCTTTGCTGATCAGAATGTGTGTTAAGGTGTGTTGTACATATTGGTGACTTATTTAAAACACTGCTTGGTACTTGCTAGAAATCGGTTTCCTCTCATAACATTCAATAAACAGCTGTTCTGGACTATTTCACAAAACATGGATCATGTCTAAGATAGCTTGTTTAGTAAAGAATACTGTACTTAACAAATGTCTTAGTTACATGATGTAAAATACACGTAGACGAAATAAAACCTAAATATGATGAACATTGTATTGGTTGGTTGGTAACGCCTGGAGTAAAATCATTCATAAATCCAGCCAGCCACTCCTCCGCATTCCACTGGTGTATCCATGGCAACAGCTTCTGCTGTTGATCATCCCAAAATGGCGGACGAGGAGAATACAACGGCGGTGAGTGCAAAACTAAAGCTACTTAGCGTTTTCTTTGATAACCACAAAACACGCCACTACTAAAATGTTATTGTGATACTCCCCAAGTCAACGTAAGGATGTGTTTTTGAATTATTACTTCACAAAAACCCGCTTTATGCATGTTAGCTGCCTGGCTAACCGAATGTAAATCGCAGCTAAGTTAATTAACCTGCAGCTAACGGTAACTTTAATCTCACTCCTCCAAGGACAAGCTAAAACAAGCGAGTTAGGAGCTACAGCTGGAGGACAGGAACAACTACCTACATGCCTTAAGATTGTTGCATCGTTAGCCAACGCTTTATTTTTTATTTTAGATTTGATAACGTTATGAATTGTTCAGCGCTGCAGTGACTGAGGCTGAATTTACCACAAATACTAGTTGTGTTGTGGCCGTAACGTTTAGTGCTTATGATGAGTTGAACTATACAATAGTAATGCACAACACTCCAGTGGCAAAGCAACCTACAACTGAGTCAAATATGGAAAAGAGATGCGAAGCAAAACATTGGGATTGAGCATGCGTGCATCTACCTGCACACAAGAAAGCCGATAATCCTACAGACCCTGCCAGCCACTGCATTCACAAGTGTAAAAGACACTCAAGCTGCTCCTGCTGTTGTGAATATTCAGAAACTGTTACATCTTTTTCGATATTGTTCTCACGTCAAAAATGTGTTACTAAACCTTAGCAGATTTGTCATTGATCAGATCTGTTTGTTTAATATAGTATTTTTTTGTAGTCTGATATACACCTGACTTTGTTCCTTTTGTATAGCCTAATGTTCAACATAATTTGTTTAAACTATAATTGAGTTGTTAGCACTTTTCAGTCTGTAAGACATTGACAACACATTTATTTATATTCTTTATATTTGTATATGAACAGTGAACACACCTTAACTTTTCAGCGAACATTTCAGCCAGTCTAAACTTTGACCTATAACCACACAGACTTTCCTGTAAGAAACTTGGGGGAATCTATTTCCGTGTGGCCACAGCACATGTTTCTTATGGGAAACCTATTGATGGTGTCCAGTGTATTTTGGCTGTAATGGAGTGTATTGTGTTACTTATTTGTCTGTGTTGTATTTGAAATATTTCAGCTCCCAGTTGCTACCGAAGCCAAGAAACGTCGGGCACCTAAAGGTACAGACCATTAACACTTGCATATCATATGACACAAAGATTTTCAAAAGCACAATTTCAATACTGGAGCCGGATACTCATAGAGTGAGTGGAACTAATCGTCCTGCAGAGGTCACCCTCACCCTGCTTTCTGCCGTCACTACCAGGAACAAGCTGTTCGTCAGTATGCTGCTGAGCCTTGTTCCAGACATTTCTTTGTCTGGAAAATGTTTGTTAATCACATATTACACCAGGATATGTTGCCATTATAGATATGGCTTAATGTCCCATTAACAACTTAAACTGTTATTCGTGGCTAAGCTTTTTAGTTTTTTTTGTTTTACAATGTTCTGTAATTAACCTCAGGGCTGCTCAGAATACGAGCCCTATGAGAGCAGTTGAGTACATGCCTCGGTATTGTATTGCATGGTTATGTTTTTTCGTGTATGGCATTCAAGCCAGTACTGTGGTGCGCTTATTTCCTTTAGTTTAATTTAATGATGTTAAACCAAATAAAATTCCAACTTTATTACTGTAAAGTGAGATTACTAAGTAATGAACCATTAAAACCGAAGAAGAGGACATTTTAAGTGGTTAATGTCCTGAAAATGTACAAAACTGTAAACGTGAAGTACTAAATGCTCCATAACAAAGTCAAAAACATTAAAATATTACACTATTTGGATAATAATAATACATTTTATTTCATGGCGCCTTTGAAATCACCCAAGGACACACAGAATATCCTTTAAAAGGTTTCAAAATCTTACAAAAGGACCATAACAGAGAACATGGAGGGAAACAGGGAACGTGTAGCACTTCAATGAGTAGGCTGATGGAACATGGGGGTTTTGAGGTGGGACTTGAATGTGGTGATTTTGTCAGTCAGATTTGTGATAGGAGGGAGTTCCATAGTTTTGAAGCAGTGCAGCTAAAAGCCCGAGCACCCATGGTGATAAGTCGTGGGGTCGGGACCGATAGTAGACCAGCTGAGGGAGCGAGAGGGGGTGTACTCCTGAAGGAGGTCGGCCAGATAGGTTGTGGTGGGCTTTGTAGATGAGCAGGAGGTTTTTGTAGTCAGTGTTGTACAGGGAGCCAGTGCAGTTGGATCAGGATGGGGGTGATATGGTCAGAGGATTTGGTGTGGGTAATGATCCAGGCAGCAGAGTTCTGAATGGAATAATCCTTTAACACACTACAACTGATTGTAAAATAGAATTATAAGGAAATATAAAGCTTTAAATGAGCCACACATGGCATAGACTTATAGAAAATCTGAACATGCATTACATTAAAATATATAATATTTATTTACACAATGTCTAAAAGCACTCTTGCTGAATTCAAATATTTAAACATTCTGCTTATTAACCTCAGGGAATTTTGACTTTTTTGTACTACATTTAAAATGGAAAATCCACTTCTCATTCTGTAACCAGATGTAATTAGGGTTACGAAATGCACACATTAAATGAAGTATGTTGTACACAAGAAATGTATAATGATTTTTTCTTATGTCTTTTGCAATTCAGTTTTACCTTCTTAGCAGGGAACAAAGAAGGTGTCTCAGCAATATGAGAATGTCTTAAAGAAAGCCTCTTTTTTTAACCGGTAAAAAAAACTGCCAATGGCTTTGCTCATTTTATTCCTTTTTCTATTACAGTATGTTTCCATTTTGGAGAATCAAGTGCAATCGGCCTTATTTAACTCCTTTTTGTGAAATGTACGGGAAGAATAAGTTTCTGCAGCTGAATATGAGACTTGACATGACCGAGGGGTCTTTGAAATTGTTGGGTGAAACTTTCCCCAAAAAATGTTCTTGAATCTTTCATTACATTCTCTCCATGTGTCTTTTGATCTCAGCATGCTTCTGCTTGGCTCTTATCCCCTTTAACCAGACAGTTGAAGCACATGGAAGCCAAATCTGTATTAGCATTAGCCAGTTCGAATATAACAATGAAAAAATCCCTCCATGTTTGGGATGATTTAAAAAAAACTTTATTTAGAACACCTCATGCTGTGCCCTTCTTCTTAGCTCCTTTCTACCCTTCTTTCATACAGTTATTACAGGAATACATATCACACATGTATCCCGTCTCTCCTCCACCAAATACGCCCTGCTTTGTGTGTGTTGACACTGGAGCGCCACAGGGCCCCTCCTGAAACCCAGAGACAAGAATATTATTGCTGTCTCAGCAGGAAGAAAGCGGATTAGGGTGCTACAAATAGGGCCGTTCCGAATCTTGAAGGGGCAAACGTGTGAAGCCCATGCAGTTTCACACTCGGCTGTGGAGAGCATCCTCTGAAGTTGTTGGAACAGGCTCTAGTTCTGGTGACAAATCAACACAGTACCGCTTGAAGCGCTGACAGAAAAAAACAGAAGGCAGCTTTGATATAATTCGCACTGTATTTTTACACAGCCAGATCATTAATGATATCCCCTGATGTTGGTGGCAGACTCAAAGCGGAGAACTTCATTCCACACGTCCTATTTTTAACCTGAGAGGAAGGTAGCAGGTCTAAGATAACAGGATTACCAGAATCAAACCTGCTCCAATTGGAATTACGCTTTCCTCCTTGTGGAATGAAACGTTGTACCACACTGAGAAGAAGTCTTGGAGCATTGTGGCTCGGTTCTTCAGGTTACCTAACCCTTTCTACTGCTGGCTTTGTATTGTGCTGCTCATTCCTGCAGCATCGCTTTCTCAGTCTGTCTCTATACCCTCTCTGTTCTGTCACAAGCACCTGGCTTACGAGATACATTGTTGCCCTGGCAACAGGGAGAATTTTTCAACCTGCCGAGACGAAAAGCAGTGTTTGTAACGAAAAAACTTGCTTACAAGGTGACATTTACAGCATGGCTGCTGAATTGATTATTGTTTAGCCTGGGGTTTTTGGGTTGAAGTGTTAACATCTATGTTAGTGTCAGATCAAAGACCTGCTTCTGACGGCACGGGGAGGGGGTCTCGCCATTATTTGTTCAGCTGCCAAATTAAAAAAGAGAGTTTGAAAATAGTCTAAGTTGACATAGCTCATGAGACTGAGCTGTCTGATTGTGAACAACAACATTGCATTTTGACTGGTGAATTGACTTAAATTTAGCCTGTGGATTTACGTTGAAAAGTTACTTCTGTGTTACCTGTCAGATCAGAGACCTGCTAATGGCTGCAAAAGGAGGGAGCTTTCAGGATTAATCATTCAGCTATCAACTAAACAAGACATTATCTGAACAGTCAAGTGTATCAGGCTTTAAAGCGTCCCAGCTTTGTGTATAAATTATACATCTCATCTTTTGTATTCTTCCTTATAGCTCCAGAGCTTCCCATTGTTGAGCGGAGAAACTGGCTCATCCACCAGCACTATATCCGTAAAGACTATGATACCTGTAAGGTAAAGTACCTTCATCCTTCCGGTGTCCCAACGGTTCAGTCTGTCATTGACCCGTGTCTGTACTCAGTGATGATCTGATTGACCTTTGAATAAATAATGAAGATATTGAATGCCTGGCATGTACAGGGTTCTAAGCAACACTTTATTATATGCCAATTCACTGCATTGACCTGAGTATTCTCACATGACACCCGTAGGTACTCCGTTAAGTCTCTGAATACATGTCTGGACTTGTAAGATATATTAATGGAATCCATTTTCTCACTTTTTTTTTCACTTCCTTTAAATTGCACCATGCTGTCCGCCAGTCACATCATTAGTCTCATTGCTCGGAAACATTGGAGTGAATCACAATAACATACAGGGACAACAGTAGCTCAAGACATCCAGGATCTGCTTCTTCAGGAGTCATACTGTTAGGATGGGGGGAGCAGCGCAGAAAATTAGTCCAAGGATGATGGAAACGTTTAATACAAATCAATTTAGTCCAGCATTTCATGTAATCGCAACACTATGTCAGTTTTAATCCTGCTGTATTCCACTTTGCAAATGGTTACATCATGTCCTAAAACTTGGCATAGCAGCATTTACAGTCAGTTACACGCATGTGATACACTGGATTATTAAGCCCTGTAAGGCTATACTGTATATTCTACTGCAGACAGTAGGAGGCACTTTTCTTATTGGAGGCTAAAAATGTATAAACATATGGAGAATGTCTTTATACTGTATATGCAACTGCATATTGATAATTTCATTAGTTAATTCACATTCATGTATAGACAAATGCATATTGATTTAGCTACTTTCAACACATTGATGGCCATCCAAACATATCTACTGGAGAATGTTTTATTTTATTTTTGTATTTATATTTTAAGCAATATTCTGTTATTCCTGCTTATTTGCTATAGTATTATTATTATTATTTTTTTTTTGACAAACTCATCAGGGTTGGCAACACACTGACCAGAAACAGATGTGGCTCTGAGATGTCTATTTTCAGCACAAACTCTTAAGCCATGTTTTATACCAAAACACCAACAGCTCGCTCTGCACCGCCTCATTAGGATGAACCTCCCTCCTGTTAGCGACTCTCCTCCCATCTGTGCACCGTGCGCTCTGCACCGGGCATCAAAATAACACACAGCTGGGCAAAACACATTTTAAGGTCAGAAAATAGCAAACTGTCAGAAAAATAAGGCCCTCAATCTGTTGAGAAGTAGATGTCCTGGACTTGTTATCGTACACGTTATCTATACAGTCCTTTTCACACTAGTTCACATCCACCTCAGTTTGAGAAATTGTTTCTCGTTCTGTGTCCTGAAGGCGATCATCAAAGAGCAACTGCAGGAGACTAATGGGATGTGTGAATATGCCATCTATGTTCAAGGTGAGCCCAACTCTTTCCCAACACGTCACATGTATGATGTTAATTTAGAGCTACACCAAATGAAGGCTTTGTGCTTCTCCTCATTACATAATTTCCCCAAAACTCTACCAAGATGAAGATCCTCTCTTTGTCTGTGTTTTAATTACTTGCAACAGCACTAATCTTGCGTCTTGAGGGCAAGATCCAGCCGTCCCTGGAGCTGTTTCAGAGCTGCGCCATCCTTAATCCCAGCAGCACTGACAACCTCAAGCAAGTGGCCAGATCACTGTGAGTCCAACCCACCCCCCACTCGAGGCAGCCTCAACCCATCTCTATTAGCTCAAAAGACAGTTATAGGAGAGAAAAACATTGTGATAACAGCCCAACTGTGGACCAGTTATGGCCGGTGCTTTTTATAATACTGTGGGGAATAGTTAATCGACCCACAGTGACTATCTTTCACTGTTAAATAGCTAAAGAGTAGTTACTCAGCATGCTGTGATAGGGTTGATTATAATCTGTGGATTATTGTTGTTTATTCTTTCCCTAGATTTCTCCTGGGAAAGCATAAAGCAGCGATTGAATTCTATCATGAAGCTGCAAGGCTCAACGAGAAGGACTGGGTAAAAGAAATGAAAACTCTAGTTCTGAGTTTCTGCTTTGTGTTTTTTACAGCCTGGCGTCTTTCACTCTCAATTAAGTTGTCCCTTCTAATTTAAACGTTGGTTAAACTGCAGAATTTGTATTCCACAGAGCTGTTGTCTTAAATGGCTTCAATATTTGGAAATTGAATTAGGCACAGCCTTTATCCCGCCCTGTTTAATTAAGCATGCCCCATTTATAATTTGACATTTTCTCACCCCAGGAGATCAGTCATAATCTGGGGTTGTGCTATTTCTTCATCAAAGACTTCAAAAATGTGAGTACGCTGATTTTTCTGACATTATACATTACTAAGTCTATTTATTCCCCAGTGATTTGATCCTTGTTTATGTTATCTGTCTTTGTCAGGCTGAGGAGCATCTTAACATAGCTCTCCAGATAAACAAGCACGACAAGACCTACATGATGCTCGGGAAGGTTCATCTACTGGCTGGAGAAACTGACAGGGCCATTGAAGTGTATAAGAGGGCAGTGGAGTAAGTATCAAATGTGGTATTAAAAATCAAAGAGGATTTAAAGACAAATCTGTAAAGATATATTTTTAAAACTCATCCAGGTGTTTCGTATAATATATTGTGACTACTTTTCTCCAAAATATATTTAAATAATTCAGACATACATGTGCATTGATCCAGGTTTTTTTAAGACAAAGTTTTTTTTCATTTAACCTAAAACTTTAGATAATCTTTAATTTATAACGATCGTTCTTACACAGCCTCAGCATGACATTCCTCTTTATGTTTCAAGACACTTAAAGAGATAACAGACATAAAACCTGCTGTTTTAGTGAGAGTTAGTTATTTCCGAGGGGTTTTGCCTTGATTTATCTACCGCCTTTCAGTCTTTTTAATAAGTGCTCCTCATCCAATCTCGCAGAAAAGCTCCAGTTTAGCCACATTTTAACCCGGGGCCTTTCTCTGTTCAGTATAAATTCTTTTCATTTCCACTTCTATTCATATGTTGAATATTTAAACATTAGGCCCTGTTGTAAATAGGGAAAGGACATTGATGTCTATAATTGAGCTCATTATGGTTACCTCCTGTTGGGGTTAAATGAATTAATCAACCACCCTGATACTAATGTTGCTTTGAATTAGACATACCACTGTGAATCCTATTTTAATGCAGATATGCCTCTTGTCTACCATTTATATTTAAGAGCCCCATCATATCCCCACAGGTCATAATTAATACTCCACAATTATTCTGAATCAAACCATGATTGAATCAGCAGATTCCTTGAATACCAACGATGTGGGTTTAAGAATAAGTGCAGGAATTAAATGTAATTAAATTGATTGATAAAGGGACATTTTTAATTTTACGTATCTCCTTCTTTATTCAGCTTCTCTCCGGAGAACACAGAACTCCTGACTACTCTGGGCCTGCTGTTTTTACAGGTCGGTGGATTTTTAATAACCTCTTTAGTGAAGATATGTGTAAACAAGATAAGAGTGGCATTCACTGTAGAAAATACTGTTTTTTAATTTGGTGTATTTGTGTTTTTTGCCAGCTGGGAAAATATCAAAAAGCATTTGAATACCTTGGAAATGCCCTCACTTTTGACCCCAACAATTATAAGGTATGTGGGTTGTGGGTAGACTGTACGCATCATGCTTTGGTATTAACACAGTTTCCTATCCTTTTAAAGCAGCTCTGTTAAAGTAAAAGGTCATGCTCTGTCAGGGGGCCCTGTCTCTCATCATGTGCACTGTCAAAGGGTGCATCGTCCTCTAATACCTCTCTAATGATTGTTTTCATTGTCAGGCCATCCTAGCTGCAGGCAGCATGATGCAGACCCACGGTGACTTTGATGTGGCCATGAACAAGTACCGAGTGGCGGCATGTGCTGTGCCGGAGAGCCCTCCTCTCTGGAACAACATCGGCATGTGCTTCTTTGGAAAAAAGAAATACGTAGCTGTGAGTAAGATAAGATAAGTATTACCTTATTGATCCCAGACTGGGAAAAAAGTAAGTTGGTTGTTCGTTCACAAGTTAAATAATAATATTAATATATAAGATTTGTAGCTATAGCTCTTTTCCTAATGCTCAAAGACGCTTTACATAATATCAGAACAGAACAACACAAACAAAAGTCCTAATCCAAGTGAGAAGTAAAATATGCAGGTGGGGGGCAGGGGGTTGATGATTACAGATTGAAAGCTAGAGTAAATACGTGAGTTTAGAAAGACTTTTTGGACGGATTCAAGAGTGTTGACCTTTTGGATGTGACTGGGGAAGGGGAGGCTGCAGTGAAGGCCCTGGCACCCCGGGTCCAAAGTTTGGTCCTGATGGGCTGCAGTAGATTAGACCTCAGGCGACGGGTAGGTGTGTGTTGTTGGATGAGGTCACAGAGGTAGAGGGGTGCGAAGTTGTTGATGTCTTGTAGGTGAGAGGTCAATCTGTGACGTGTGGGAGGAAAGTGAATGTGGGTTCAGGATGATACCAAGGTTACGGACATGAGTTGAGGGGTTGACAATGGAGCCATTGATGAAGTTAGTTCTCCAAAAAGTAGTGTACGTTATTATCTCCTGCAACATTTTCTTTCTCATAGTTCACTTGCATTTGTGTGTTACTCACCGAAGCGCTTTGTGTGTATCTTTTAATGTCTAACAAAAATATTGAATGCATTTCCTTTTAAAGTCTTAATCCTTCATTGTTCATGTCATCAATATATTCTAGCTCGCAGTCTTCTTCACCACTGCCTTTGTTGACACATTTATGTGTATTGTGCCGTATTACTGCCTCCTGATGATCACTAGAATAGTAGCTATTTTTGTATCACACGCATGCACGAGCATCCTTGTGTGATATGTAAAACTATTACTCCTTATGATTAATGATGATCCTAAACCTCACAAGAAATCTCTGTGTAGGATTTTGAATGCAACACTCACTTTCATTTAAGTGTTTTCCTATTGCTGTATTGGAAGTTTTACTTTAGTAAAGGATCTAAGTACTTTTGCCACCCCATACTGCTTAAAGACAACCAGGAGTAAATCTCTCTTCTATCAGCCAAAGTGAAACGCTCATCAGGGCTGATCTTAACCATTTGTACACCGGCCACAGACTGGGCCTTTATTGTTTTTTTTACTCATAGCACACCCAGCTCTGGGATTATACACTGTACTGTACGTTGGCTTTAAATGCTTACTCACTCTAGCAGACTCCATTGCTTTTTTTAGGTTCTTCTTGCGATGATAAATTATTAAGATAGAAATCTGTCAGCTGTTTGATTCCTCTCCTAACGGCATCTTTCCACAGGCCATCAGCTGCCTGAAGCGGGCCCACTACATGTCTCCTTTTGATTGGAAAGTGTTGTACAACCTGGGTCTGGTACACCTGACCATGCAGCAGTACGCCTCTGCCTTCCACTTCCTCAGCGCAGCCATCAACTTGAACCCACGCATGGGCGATCTCTACATGTTGCTGGCAGGTACTGTGACTAAGAAATAATTCATGACTGGATTGGGCTTGCTGTAGAAAGTAAATAGAAAAGTTGTGGAAAAATAGTGGCAACCATTTTTCAGTTTACTGTTTCACATTGATTTAATAATTTAACAGTTCCTCCATGTGACAGTATTTCAGTTAAACTTTTCTCAAACAATTTCCTAACAGTGGCTCTGACCAACCTGGAGGACGTAGAGAATGCCACCAAAGCGTACGAGCAAGCTGTGACTATTGACCAGTGAGTCTAACCCACCTTCTACTGTAATGTACTGTGAGTCTACATTTGAGACTTTAATTGTTTAAGGTTTTTTTTCCTCCTCCCTCTGTGATCATTTATGTACAGATCCAACCCTCTGGTCAACCTGAACTTTGCCATCTTCCTCTATAACCATGGTGATAAGAAGGCCACTCTAGATCAGTACCAGGAGATGGAGAGGAAGGTCAACCTGCTTCGGGACAGCAGTAGCAGCTTTGAATTTGACCCTGAGGTAATTTAGATCCTGTTGATGTCTGAAAGTCAGCCGTAGTTAACCCGTTCCCTAAGTGTTCTACTTGTCACTAACAGCTAATGGACATGGCTCAGAAGATGGGGGCTGCCCTGCAGGTGACAGAGGGTCTGGTATGGTCTAAACCAGACAAGGAGTCCAAATCGAAAGCAAACTCTTCAGCAGTCACCAAAGCCCCCGGTGCTGCACTGGGTACTAACCAAGCTCTGGGCCAAGCCATGTCTTCTGCTGCAAGCTACAACAAGAGCATGCAGCTACCAGCAGGTACACACTACTAATAGAAGGTGTCAGGTAATATTCTATCAACTCTGTGTCTGGTTTGGCGTTCAGATATTTGACAGAGCCGTGATGAGCCAGCGCAAGGCTGAATGTCATGACCGCAAACGTTAAATAAGGTGAACATATTTTTCTTATCAGAATAGTCCAGTGTTACACCCTCAGTGCAGGTGAAGAAGAACTTTGCCCCTTAAACCAAAGCCCAATATTCATTTCAAATGGAATCATGGACATATCTCTTCTCTGTGAGTTCCCAGCCTCTCACCCACACTGTAGCAGGTTGAATATACGGGCTCAGGCAAAATGGAATATGGAAAGGGGAAAATAAGCAAACCTCCAGCCGGAATACTCTCTGATATTGGCAACAGAAAGAAAGTCAGTGGGCTGGAAAATAAATAACAAAGTTAAGCAAATAAATTCAAGGTTACTCTGAAATGATGGTCGTGGCTTACAGCTCTCAAATATAATTGGAGTGCAGTGTTTCTTTTAACCAGAGCCTGCAAGCTGTGTTTTCTATGAGCTCCATGTCCGGTGACATTTCAAACAATTATACAGCTCTGATAATCTTTCCGCAATTTGTAGGGAATAAGTCCCGTACATTCACTTTAAGCCTAGTTAATGATTAACAGTTTAATATGAGCGCCAATGATACTGGATATTTAAAGTGGAGCTTGTATTTAGTTACTGGTGTCAGTATTTTAGCTTCTGTTCTGTAACAGCCGGCGGTGAGGAATCCTATATAACAGGCAGGGACTTACTTTACCTTGTGGTTATAAAGATTAACAACTTAACCCTAAAACTTTGTTTGGGTTTGAAAAGGAATATACTCCAGGGCTTTATGAGTTGAAGTTTTTTGTAATGAAAACAGTATAAATCTAAAGGGTCAGTTCGGATTGTACTACAGGCATTCAGGCACACTGTGACCTTTTTTCACTGTGTTTAGCTGATGAGTAAAATGTATCTTTTGAGCTGTTCTTAATTCATAATCAAAAAGGAGAAAACATTTTAGACAACTGAGAATCAATTATAAGAATTCATTTTCTCACTTCTGCATAATAGAGTTCATTCACTTAAAGTTTATCAACTGATGAACTCCGACCTGCGAGTTTGAGTAGTTTAAAATAGCTTTGAACCATGGAAGTCAATCACATATTTACCTATTTCATTTGTGTAGGTTTTTAGGAACTACAAACCCTTTTCTGACCTTTGGCCTCGACCTTTTCTTATTTTCAGCAGTTTCCAAAGGCCCCTCCATGCCCCTTGAGCCAGAGCCCGATGAGGAGTTGGCCCCCTGCCCACCCGATGATCCTCCAGGTTCCCCACTGCCTGCAGAGTCAGAAAACCCCAAACCCAAAACCTCCAAGAGGAAATCTAAGGTGGAGGAATGAGTTAGGCTGATGTCTGCAATCTCACTAGATATCTTTGCCGTAAGATCGCTCTGATTCTATGGAGTCGAATCAAGGTTCTTAAACAGCAGTTAAGCTATTTGTGGTTTTCTAGCTCCTTGTAATTAGACATGGAGCCTGAGGTGATGGCTTCTGGTAAGTACCTGCTGCACTGGCATTTCATGTCATACTCTTTACAGTGAAAAGGTCAACTATGTGCAATTTGTTCATCCCATTTATTGCTGGATTACTGAATGTCTACTCCCTTTTTCATGAAAAGGAAATGAAGGTGTGGCAGGATTGGTGCACATGTCCAAACCAATTTCAATGGATCTTTAGGAACTTCTCTAATCCACAAAATGGATGTATGGAAATGTGTGCAGGTGAAAGTGTCAATATTTGCCTGAGCTTGGCAATAATGCTAAATGATGAATTTCCCAGTAATAATAATTTTAAGGAAATGCTGCGACAATCACTAATATCTGAGGACAGAAAGGGATGTGATGAATAGTTGTCTGTATGATAGGGCTCTTTTTGAGGCTTGAGTGTAAATAGAGATATGCTTTTATATGTGGATACATGGTATGTTTATAGAGAGTAATGTATTTAATACAAGATAAGAGAATTTTAAGAAAATAACTGTGTCGCTTCTTATTCAGAGTCCAGTTTGTGTCTTGTGTCATAAACTGCTTTCCATTATTAAGCTTTGCAGATGGCTCACAGAATTGTTTCAGGGCTTCAAAGTGAATCTATTATCTAACACGGATACATGTTCTGAACAAGGAGAACAACCTACAAATAAATAATGAATCCTTCATGCTAAAACTTTCAATATCTTGAGTAAAGGTTTACAGTGAAATAAGTGCTTCTGAAATATTGTATTATTATGTATTGATATTGTTCGTGTAATACATACATAGGGGGAGCTCTTCAATCTGAATGTGTCATGGCAAATATTGTCATGATTGAGAAGAAAAAAACTAAAGAAATAAGTATCATTGTTTTGGTTTAATATGGGATTAATTCAAACTGGAATCATTTCTGTGTATGAATTACAATATGGATAGGTCCATTTGTACATATTAAGCAAACATATGTCTGAAATATGGATCCTGAAGAAGTCTAGGTGCACAGGAATATGTTGGGTTAGTTGAAAATGAAACCACTAAGGTTTTCTTTTAGTAGTTCAGAGACTAAGGGATTGCTAAAAAAAAAACTAAGAAATATAAACATAAACATTTCTAAATGTAAATAATTTTACCCAAACTCTGTCCCCTATTTGTTTTAATAAATACCAAATGAGCTTTCAAATCTCACAATCACCTCACGGCTCACTGAACTCTGCTGGGAACTGTGTTGAGATCATTAACTGTAAGTTTGGGTGTTTTTTACACCTCTATCTATCATCATAAAGCAGTCATGGCTGGAGGTTGAGGTTGAGACATGCTCAGTGGTGGGAAGTACATTTACTCAAGTACTGCACTGAAGTACAATTTTGAGGGACTTGTACTTGGGTATTTTAGTTTTTTGCTACTTTGTACTTTTACTCCACTACAATTCAGAGGTAAATACTCTTACTCCACAACATGTATTTAGTACCTTTAGTTATTTTACAGATTTGGATTAATGAGGTGAAATATAATCAGACTTTCGTTCCACTTTCCCAGCTTTGATAACACTTTAAGTCACTAATAATTATAATCAAAACATATGATATAATATTCTAAATTGGACCAATCTGCATAATAAGTACTTGAATAACATTTTGAACGAAGTACTTTTACTTGTAACAGAGTATTCCTACACTCTGGTATTTTTCTACTCAAGTACAAGATCTGAGTACTTCTTCCACCTCTGGACATGCTTGTGCTGCAGCACAAAGTTCTGGCTATAAAAAGCCTTGTCATTGTGTATTATTTGATTACAAACTTTGCGTCATATATCATGAGTTATAATATACACCTTGGCCAAGAGTTAGTTTTGAACAATGGACAATCTGTTCTGCCTCAGTGACATTCATCAACAATATTAGGAGTTGTTGGAAGTATTTTTCCATTGCAAACCTTCAAGAAAGTTTGTTTCTGATTGTGTTTTGTTTTTGCAAAGGACATGATTTCCCTGAACAATCCATCCTACACAGATATTGAGTTTTGCATCAATTATCTTTCAGTATGTGGTAACTGTGGGTTCCTGTAAAAACAATGAAGAACATTGGTAAATGTACAAGTACACACTGCAGGACCCAGCCTTATTTAGTTTGAAAAAAGATCGACTTGTATGACCTTAGGTTTACTTCTAGATTTCTCTTGGACATGCTCTGGCTGAATGTATCTGCTGATTAGTGACATTAAGATGACTTTTTTCTTTTACTAATAGATGATACTCATACATGAGTCTGTTTCGATGTGCTGCAAAAGCATACATTTCCCTTGAGGGACACTGAACTGAACAATTTCGAAATATGTTGATTTGTGACGTTTATCTCTGCTTACTGATTTGGAATCCCATTAATTATTTAGAAATATAAACATAATTTAGTTTTGTCATTTTGATTGATGTTAGGTTGCACTGAACTTAATTTGATGCCATCTTAAACAGAATAAATATATTGGATTAATGTGATGGAGAGTACACTGCCGTTTTTCTTTTTTGACATGTTAATTTTATACTTTAGGTGATGTTCTTATCTTAGACAAGAATCTTCTCAGAGGCTGATAGTTATCTTCCTTACAGTTACCTGTTGTCATTCAGGATTAAATGCAGACATCATTTGACCCTGACAGTGACTGACAGCAGCGGTCTAGATCTATCTTCTTCATCTTCCTTATCTTTAAGTCTTTTATGATGGAAAATAGATGTGTAGCTATTATACCAAAAACACTGTCGTTTTTTAATTAGGTTCTTGTTAAACTGCATGCCTGATTCGCCAGTGGTCATAACTTTTACAGGCCAACTTAGGGCTGCTGATTTACTGCTGTGGCAGATGTGGGAAAAAGGCTTCTCTTCTTTAATTCAAATTGCTTGTGGAAGCCTAACTCTCAGTACGGAAAATATTGATAAAGGTCTGCACACTGTAGCTCCATTAGATGCATTTGATTGGCACATCAACATGTATTGTTTTGATCTAAATATCTTTTTCAGAATAAACGTCTCAGTATCTGTTCAAAGTGTATTTAAATGTATCATGGCTCCTTGGAATAAGTATTTTTTTATTTATGTTTTTTGCCTTTCAGATTTGACAGTGTAAGTTATATTGGCAGTTGTAAATAATACACTGTTTACCTTTTTTTTAATTATATATATAACTTTAAATGTAAAATAAGGCCATATTTTTGTTTGGTTGCAGCAGAGAGCTGACAGAGGCCTTACTTGGACAAAGATGTCATTTTTATTTCCACACAGTCTTTCTTATTTGAACTATAGTGACATGTAGTGGTTTGATATTTGAAGGCTGTGGATGTCTGGATTTCATATAAACTATGCTGTTAACCTTAACCTCATTTTCCTACTTTGCAGTTCTACCGTATAACCTTCTAGCTTTTAACTTGTACATCACATACTGTAATTCTGTCTGCACCTCCTCATACAGTGTCTGCCTCTCATCTGGCTCTTTGAAATAGTTCCCCAGATAATCGTAAGCTCTCAAGTATCAAACTCAGCACCGGCCAATGAAAGTCCTTCACACACTCCTTCATCATCCAGGCTTTCCTTTCTACTTACCTCAGCTACATATCATGTGTTTCCAGTTTCCCCCAAACCCAGCACAGTCTGTCCTGCCTCCATACTTTCAGTTCCATACTGAATACAACAAGTGTGAAAAGTATATACTCATCTTTATAAGTACATTCATAAATATGCATAGTTTACGGTTGTATACTTCCAGGAAATGAATCAATATGTGCAAATTCAATCCAACTTCAACTTTAGAATGCCAATTAGACCTTAGACACGAGTAGACACAACTCCAGCTGTGAGCATCCCTTTGATTCCCTTCGAGCATTGTGTTAGGTAGAATAGTGTCTATCAACAGTGCACTCGAAAACGGACTTTAGCTGCCTATGATTTATGTCCTTTATCCATGCTAGCAGTGGGGTTAGTTGGTCAACAATTGGTCCAAACTGAAAGTTCTCAAGAAACCTATTTCACCATTAACTGACTTCCCTGAAGTTTCCCTGTAGTGCCACCATGAGCTTCTCATTTGTGATATTTTTTGTGAAACAAAACATTTTCCAACATCTCGCTTTTAACTACAAACCTGTTGAAACGAAATCCTAAAAACAGTGCTTTCATTCGTAGTTTTGATTTGTTTTAATTGCTTTTTAGCGGCTGTTTGCATGACAACTAAACTAAAATGGTGAAAGCCCCACTGTGCCAAACCACAGCTGTAGACTCTAAGTCTATGGAGTGAGCTGGTAGCTGGAGAGGTGCCAGTTCTCCTCCTAGGCCACTGCCGAGGTGCCCTTGAGCAAGGCACCTAACCTCTATCTGCTCCCTTGGCGCCGGGTACCTGGCTGCCTCTCTGCTCTGCCACCTCTCCTCTGCATGTGGTTGTGTGTGCATGTATTTCCTCTGTGTTTGTGCATGTATATCCTCTGTGTCTGTAATGTGTGTCAAAACAACAGAGTAGAGAAAAGCAATTTCCCTGTAAGGGATTAATAAAAGTATGTGTTCTTCTTCGTCTTGTTTGATAGCCTGTATGTTTTTTAGGATTTATCCATTGTGAACACACTACAAAACCTGCTGAGGATTAGGATGTAGTAAACGTACGTTGGGATGCAGCTATGCTGTGCAAATCTTTGTATGAGCTCTTGAAAGGCAAATAACAGTACTCCTGTCACAAAAGTGCTTTTTCCATTGACTGTAGTCAGAGCCGTTCAACTCCCTGCCTGAAGATCTGAGACTCAGAATCGTCGCTTCTCCAACTAATCTTTTGGATGAAAGCAAGCACATAATTACATTTCCAACATGTCCTATACTTTGTAAGACCTGAAAGGCATTTAAGCTTATCCCTCAATTGTTTTGAATGTTTTTGTGATAAAGTGCTTTTTTAAGTAGGGAAATTATTATTATTATTATTATTATTATTATTATTATTATTATTATTATTATTATTATTATTATTATTATTATTATTATTATTATTATTATTATTATTGTTACCCTGAAACCTTCCCATCGGTCCCATTCACCTTACTCTCATTCACTTTGTTACCTGTTTTCTCTTAACTCATCAGCCCTGTCTGCATTATAATATTCCTATTTTATTCATTCCATGCCAGATTATCAGTGTTGCTCTGTGCCTTGTTTACATCTACCTCAACCTGAACCCTAAAATCTGGGACTTGTTTCTCCCTGTCTGTATATAAGTAACTCCACTTGCTTATTAAATCACTTAACTTACCGATCATCAGAGTCAGATGATAAATCAGAGGTTGGAGGATGCTGGGAAGAATAAAACAAGTGGGTAAGGTGACATCAGTTTGAAGGTCACACTGCTACTGCTACTTCATCAACGTAACCTTCTCTGATATCTCTGAGCTCCCTCTTTAAAGTAATTCTGTCCACCTGTGATTTATCAATATCTCAATAGAAGCATGCAGCCCTTAATGTTATTATATATGCTGAATTCATGTTCTGAAAGCTGATATGTACAGAAATTACCTGCACCCTCATTTATAACAATTGGGACAGTCTAATGAATCTGTATTAGTATCTTAAGATCATTTTTCAGTTGGTTCGTTTGATTTATGAAATCATCTGAATGAAAATGAGTCTGCCCATTTACAAAACATGTTTTGCACCTGTCTCATTTAAACCATCCTGGGGATCGTAATGATATATTCCTTGGAGACAAATGTTCTGTGTGGCACCATTGGCATCTATAATGTGTAGAAACTGAGGATTCAATCAAGAGCCTATCAACTCTATTTAAAGAGTAAACTTGTTTTGAAAAGTAATACTAGCACCATTAAAAATGTAGGGCACTGTGTATCAAAATATTTACGCAGCCTGCATGCAGCTCACCACGGGGGGTCATATGTTGTTCTCTTCCCTGAAGAAACCTCAGCACAGCAAGCAAACAATGTGCTACGGTGTGTCAGATCTAAACCTTGTTGGGATTGATGCATGTCAGGTTGATGTTTTACAGAGTCTTTTTATATCATGCGCACTTGGTTAAAAACCTAGAAAATTTGAGCAAATGGATACCTTCAATTGAATTTCAGCTCTATAGGCTCAAAGGTATTACTGTTGTTATGCAGTGTGTGAGTCATGTTGACTGAATTGTCAGAAAAAGTTTTTTTAATTAGTTAAAAACGGAAAGTCTTAGAAACAGGCAATACGCAATAGTGTTTAAACATGGGGATTATGTTCCAAAACTGCAGTGTCTCCTGGGATTAAATAATGTGAAAATAGACTCACATAAAAAAAGAAATCCTGGCTACTTTCTTTCCTCCACTCAGTGTCTTAGATTGTTCTACCTACAATTAAAGACATTTGCAAACCGAACCCTGCAAAGTATATTTTCCGCTACCTGTTTTCAAGACTTGTCGATCAGATGGACCAATCAGGCTTGGACATAGTAACAAAGAACAGCAATTTTCTTTTCTTAAACCACTATAGGAAATCCTTTTTTCCCGCTTGTTCTAGCTCCAAATGTGTTGCTGCACCAGGACTTCAGCAGGGGGTCTACTCAGAGTTTGGTAGGTGTCTGAGAGATAGTGTTAACCTCCAATGTGTAGAGAAAGAACAAGGTATTGTAAAACGGTAAACACTATTATAGGGGTCAAACGAGGTGAAAATCTGTGTTGCAAAAGAAACAAAGGAAGTTGACTTGAAAGAGGAGAGGAAACAAGATGAGAAGGCAAGAGACAAAAACAGAAGTGTAAATATGAGTAGGGTACCGAGGGCAGAAGGGTAGAAAAGATATAGAAGCTATACGAAAAAATAAAAGAAGATGAGAAGAGTACAAAGGGATGGAGAGCACGAGGGACTCTCATGTTAAGGATAAATATCATTTTAACATTTGACTTTGAGCTGTTATTTACCCGTGTCTGCTATTCTTGTTTTGTTTTTTAAAGACAAAAGCAGAGAGGAGATGGAGGTAAAACTTATTTGAAGATTTGAAGCATTATTAATTTAGGGAGAGGAGAGGAAGAAAGGAAAGGAAAGGAAGGGAGAATTGATGACCATTTGAAGTGCAACTTTTCTCATATAAAAGGTAAATGTGCACATGAACAGTAAACAGCAAACACACTCTTTACATACAAGGCCAACTGACAGCTAAAATCTAAAAAGCATCGCAGTTGCTTTTCGGTTTACACAATTGTAGTAACCAATATGCTCCCCATACTGGGTTGATGCTCCCATGTGCAATGCTTCCTGGTAAGAAATCAATATTGCTGGTGACGGAAAAGGGGAAATATATTTGAAAACAAATCTAATGTTTGCGCTATTTGATGCTGTTGGTTTCATCATCATGAACAAAATGGAGATTGTTGGTTTTTAAGGGTGAAATGCTACAGGACAGGGTGTACAAAAAACATTCAACCCTCTGCAGAGTGTCAGTAGTAACCAGATATGGGATGTATCTTTGTATCATCTGAGCATATTTTCTAATCCGTGAGCTGAAGCATCTTTGAGCATTAAAGCAACCTCTAACCAACACACTGTCCCGACCAGAGGCTGAATATCCTATTTTTCCTATTAGATATTATTAAGTCATGAAACACTAGATCACTACAACACTATTTAAACACTAAACATCCCCAGTGTAATGGCAGATCGAATGCCACTGAAGAAAGGAGAGCTTTGTTTCTGTATTTACCTGTATGTACCTCTTTTTCTGTTGGCTTTCTTTGGGCTGTACTAAGAACTATTTATTTATAAGTAGAAGTTACTATGTGTGAGGTTGCTTGAAGTGATAAGCCTTAGACATGTCAACCAACTTACACGCTATTGAACATTTTAGAGTGTTAAATTCTTTTTGGGTTTGCTTTATTGTTTTTGTTCACTTTAAAGACTCTCCTCCAGAGGTGGGAAAATTACTCAGATTGTGTATTTAGGTGAAAGTAGAAGTACCGAAGTGTAGCAATACTCTGTTACAAGCAGTGGTCCAGCAGTGGCTCAGTCAGTAGGGGCTTGGACTGGGAATTGTAGGGTCGCCGGTTCAAGTCCCCGAACAGACTTGAAATATGGAAAGTGGACTGCTACTTGGAGAGGTCCCAGTTCACCTCCTGGGCCCTGCTGTGGTGCCCTTGAGCAAGGCACTGGACACCTCCAATCCCCCCTCCCAATTGCTCCCCAGGTGCTGCACACACACTCCCGCTGCACACACACTGCCCACTGCTCCTAGCACTAGGAGTGTGTGTGCATGTATGTGACTAATAAAGAGGGTTTCATCCTCCGATTCTATCTACAAGTAAAAACTAGAAAAGTATTAGCTTCTAAATATACTTAACGTACCAAAAGTAAATCATGTTATGCAGTCCATTTCATACGTATATATCATGTGCTTTGATTAAAATTATTGATGCATTAAAGTGTTATCAAAGCTGGTAAAGGTGCAACTAGTTTTAATGACTTTGTATACTGCAGGGTCGCTTGTGGATTTTCTCCAGGTGTAACTAAAGTTAATATTTCACATCATCAAGCAAAATCTGCAAAATAACTTAAAGTAAAGATGAATGTAGTGTAGGAAAAGCACAGCGTGTTGTGAATTTGTGTTCCAAGTGACAACAGAAATTAAGGCAGATTTGTATGTAATGTAACATTGTGGACCGTGCACTTCACCTCATTACCCTTCATGCACATTTCTAAAAGAACTGCCTTGACTTCGAGGAGCTATATTCCGTCTTTCTGCTTCACTCTCTTCTTACTGTGTCAACATCCAGAAACTAAACTCCACAGTATCTCAGAGGTTGTATTATTAATTTATTTGCGCTGGCTGTAACCTTCATTCCATTTTCACAGAAACGAGAACTTGTGCCTGGGTGGAGACTTCAAAGCAGCAGGGGACATAAATCTGTTTGATCAAGGATCAAAAATACAAAGGGCTGTAATCAAAAACCTAATAGCACAGCAAATTTAGACTTTATTTATTAAACCCCACTTCATCTTTGTAAATTTGTGATCAAAAGATAATTAAAACCACTGAATCAAGCATGTTTGTGTTTCTGGACTTCATGAAAAGCCTTCCTGATTGCTGTCCAAATGTAGGTGGTTGTTTTTCCTTCCAATAAGACATGTTTATGGTGTGGGCTGAATTGCTTTGCCTCCTCTGGATGCATGCATCATGTCTGTGATCTGAGACAACAAAAACAATTTCCCAGTGGAGTGCTTCTTCTTTTCTCAGCATGTTGGTGGAGATCTGGCAGGCTGTAAAGAACTGAGAAGAGTCTGAGCCAACCATTGAAATAAGACCTCAGTGCTGAGACTTTAGAACCAATATATCGTTAACAGTCATGATGTGAAGCAGATGTGGAAAAATATTCTTATCTCGGAGTAACACTGTGTTGCTGTTGTATTTCAGCCTGTGTGAGTGGAGCCTGGAGATCTGACCTGATTACACTTTAATAACAGCATCAAAGAAAGGGTTCAACATAAATAGTAAATAAATCTGATACTGCATGTATTGTATTTCAGTATAAAGCAGTGTGGACAGTGTGCAATACTTCCACAATACCTACTTATCTGTAAGAATTATTGGAATCCTTATACACTATACTGTATATATTGTGGCTGCAAGTGAGTGCAGTCTTCTTTCAACCAGAAGGTTGTGGGTTCAATCCCAGCCCATGCAGTCAACATCTTGATGTGTCCTTGTGCAAGATACTTAACCCTGAGTTTCACAACGCATGAATGAGGTGTGAAAGGGAGAATGACTCGTAGTATGTAGAGCGCTTTGAAGGGTCGAAAAGACCTAATAAAGCGATATATAAGTACAGTCTGTTTACCATTCACTATGTACTGTATTGTTTTTGTAACAACAACATGTCAAAATATGTTTATTTGCTTTGTTGATATGAGTTTAACTGACCTCAAATGATGAGTTTTGCTCTTTGCTCACCACGAAGTAGGGCGCAGTTTCATTTTTATAGTTAGCAGCATATTAATAAAATATGTACCTTTGTGTTCACTTATTAAACCATATCCCCTTTCTTTAAAAGGAAAATCACACATTGTTGTTATACAGGGTTTTTTTGCAACACTTTTTCTTGGAGGTGAGCAGAGGTTTCCTGGAGTCTTGTGGTCACTGTCAGAGTCAACACCATGCAGTGGTGCTTGTTGGCTTATTGTGTAACGTTTGTGCAACGCAAGGCTAGCTTTTTTGCCACTGTTTCCCCTGTAAGCTATGCTAAGAGTCCGCTGGTTTTAGCCCCTATTTATGTTTTTAATTTATGGTTAATCGTGTCCCTGAAAGAGTTCAGGATCAGGTTGTACAGTAAGGACACTTTACATTATTTTAAAATGACTCATATAAATTCAACTTGAATTTCTCTTGCTACTTTCCCTTCAGTCCCTTCAGTAGCTGCCCTTTTATAATTCCACTTGGTTACTCAAACCAGTGTTTGGGATTTGGAGCGGCAATACAGTAGATGGATTAGAACAGAGAGAGAGAGCGAGGCGTCAGACCCAGTGTGTGTTTGAGGTGCTGTTTCATGTAATTAATCTGCCTAGCTTCACTACACTCTAATTTTTCACGATGACACTAATAATGCCTAATTATATGATGTTGTTCAATCTTAGTTGGTGTTTAAACATATAATTTAGGTAGAGTAATGGTGCATATAATGTATTTTACTTTTAATCACTGGGTTTTTTGTGAGGAACTGAAAGAGTGAGGCTTTGCATTTCAATAAAGCCACTTGATTAGGGAGTATGTTTGTTGCTGTTGTTGTTTTTCCAGCAGATACTGTTTACTCTGAGCTCTGCCTCCCAAAATTCCCCCCTCCGCACATCTCCAGGAGACGGCTCAAAGACCCCCTGCTGGCAGCTCAGCGGAGCAGCTTTATCTGGGTTCTCCGCTCTCCCGTATTTCCACAAGACTCGTCTCATTGTGTCACCCCAATGTGTCAGCCACAGGCTTCAAGTCACAATCACACGCTGCATCTCTGGGATGAGAAAGCCATTCATTAGAGCATCAGCAGCAGCGCTCTCAACAAAGGTTCACTGTTTTATTTCCCATCACTCCATGTGCATGTAAATTAATATGAATAAAGATGCAATAAAGAGGATGTTTTGTTGACAACAGTTAAGAGAACTAATGTTCGGAGCAACAGAGAGAATTTTAAAAGTTACCTCTTCAAAAGGATATTAAAATCTTGTGCACTTGCAAAGCTAGAATACTATTTATCCTGATAGCAAAATAACCACTAAGAGTTAAAAATGCATGAAGCTAAACCTGCGAATCACATCTGCTTGTGTTTCAATGTCACCTTAGCTTTACATTTTCAGATTAAGGCTAAATGGGCTGCATTAATGCCTTTTTAGATCTTAGTTTCTAACATAATACAGAACTCATGGCAAAGAGGAGAAGTTATCGCCTTTGGTTATCTTAGAGGGTGCATGGAAGTTTGCCTTTGAAGAGTGTTCACAGATATGCTATAACAAAAGGCTACTGTGTCCAGGGAACCTTATCAAAAGAAATATTTGATGAGACCAATGAAAAGGAATCTTTATTTGAACTCTCATGAACTATGTGGCTTTATATAAGGTTTGACTTTTGTCCTTTTAAGACACCGCCCAAAAGGGGATGTGCGCACTTGTTAACCCTTCGTCAGGACCCTTGAAAAACACACAACTTTATCTTAAAGGGACAAATGTATGCAGTGTATTTCCTCAAAATACAATATTTAAACAAATGTTTTTTTTATGAACAGCCTCTAACTGACATTTTATGATGATAGTTATTTTGGATAAGGTGAATTTTGCACTCAAAGTCCATTCTTTCTGCAACACTTTTTTTTAATGGGTAAAGGAATCACAGGGGATTTATCATATTTCAGTTATTTATTTATTTATTTACTGGGACGCCATTTTTTATGGTGTGTGACTTAATAGAAATTTGTGAAATGTGAGAAAAGTCCCCGGTCGGTTTCTTAATGTGATTTTTTTTCCTTCAATCAAGCTGAACCAAACTCCTTTTTTAAAAGTAGACATTTAAGCGTGGTGTTAAGTTATGAGCACATGACTTGACCATCATATTTATGTTTTAATGCCTAAGAAAGAACCCACTTCCTTTCATAAACTGGTTGCAGAATAAAATACTGTTCTTTTACTGAATGAAGCTGGTTTGCTGAGTCAAATAAAAGGAGTCAAACATATATCACAAGCTCTCCCCTTCCTTTCTGAACCTCCATCCCAATTTTGTCTGTATTTCCCCACATTTTTATGAGGTATGTTATTGCCCTACATGAGTCCCCTCACACTCTACAATTTATTGTTCCCCAGCTCTCCCCAGCAGACTGTGAGAATTAATTTTACTCATGTAAGCAAAATTCTGTCACTGCAGTAATCTGGTAAAAAACGATTTATTTCATTCCTCTCTGGCAGCATTGATCTGTGGAGCTATCTGAGCCCTGTGGTGAGATTGTATTCCACGCAGAGTCCACACAGGCAGGTAGGCAGGACAACTGCAGTGTAAACCAACATGTCAGTCATCATGTCACCCAATAAACCCAACTCCCCCTCTGTGAGCACATTAAGAATAGATTTGAACACAATGCTTCCTGTCACAAATGTTTTCCTGCTGTATTTGATAACTGGGTTAAAGATTTTAAACATTGACCTCCTGTTTTCTCACCAGGAGAAATTGTCAGAGACCACATGACGTGTTTGCTGATTCATTGTGTACCAACAGGGACAAATGGCTTTCAATAGGAATAGCAGGACAATGATGAACAAATATTCATACCTAGAAATGACGTATAAATCAGGCACCAGGTTAAAGGACTATGACTTTGGTAAAAGACCTGCAACTAATAGTGAACAGATTTTCATCCTAGCATTGACAAGAGTGTGCAGCATTGCTAGTGGCTCTGTGAAGCTGTAGCAAACAGATTTTCAAATCCTAAACAGCACATTACAAGTAAATCTGGTTGATGTGTTTAAAGGTTTGTGGGACGCCAAAAGTCTGCAACAATTTGTAGGATCTAACAACTCTGTAAAAGTTATCACAGCTGAGAATGTTGTGTTGTGATGGTTATTAGGTTAGTAGTTATTGAAATTCAAGTGTCCATCTTTCAAAGTAACCGACTATCTAGCTAGCTAGTATGTCATTTTCCAACGCAGGGGCTGGTATGAGGTTGTGTTGTGTTGCAGCAAAAGTTGAACCTGTTTTACATTTTTTGCTGGATGACCCTGCATTGTTAACTTGACCTGGCACCCCTGCTGCGTTGACAGATTTGTTAATTCAAATGAAAAAGAGTCAAGTTGGTCAGTGTGCAGCCTGAGGCACAACGGAACTAAACATGTTCAACATTTCAGTTTACTGTGTTAGCATGCTAACGTCTGCTACAATGTCAAACAATTTTCTGAATCATTGATTCTGCATTTTTTTAAAGCATGTTCCATATATGATAACTAACATTGAACAGCAGAAGGCTGCAATGAATCCTTGATGAAATTAGCTCTGTAAAGTTAGTTAACTTAAGTTGGAATAATGAATCAAAGCAGCAGCTCTTCAAAGCTTTAGCACTTGTCATCTTAGAAATGTGAATCTGTGATCAGAGACTAAAATGTCCTCAAATGCTGGAGCAGTGAAACTTGAAGGTAGAGTGAAAGCCAAATCAAAGGCTGGCGTGGCTTTGACACACAAAACTCAGGAGTTACAGTGTCTTAAAATTGTCCTGCAATAACAGCTTTGTTGTAGCCTAACACAACAGGAGTTATCTCCGAGAGTAAAGCAGCATTTGGTTTGGAGAGAGGAAGATAGCACATCAAAACAACCTTCTGTGATTTAGAGATTGCACAGATGATTTTCAACCTGAGCACATCAAAGTTGAAACATTCATTTAAAGCGGCAGGGTTACATTTAAAATGTTTTTTGAACACAAGAGGAAGGCCTCCTACATAGCCATCGGTCTTAGGAAAGCTGTTAAATAGAGCTTGTAATCAGGAGGCTCAGTTAGAGTGTTCACGGCTCCACAGGCTAGTTTCATTCCCAAGGGGAAACTCTAGCAAAGAGAGGATGTTAAGTCGTATGGACAGAAACCTTTGAAACCGCAAGATGTGAAGCATCGGGGAAACGTGTTTTTCTTGGTGATATCATGGATGCAGCAGAGGAATGTCTGCACATTAAAATGTCTATCAGTTTAAAAAAAGCAACTAAACAATTTAATCATAATGAATAACAAACTGCGGCAGTTATATGAGCATTCAGCACACACATGTGCTGTAGGTGTGATAAATGCAATATCCTCAAGGAGTTTATTGCATAAATCTTGCACGCAATATGCCACTTAAAATGAGCATGATCAGTCTGTCCTAATATTGTGCAAACTGACTGCAGGAATTTGCTAAAAATTCATCCACAGGAGCATAAGTGAGGTCAAAAAGTGATATAAGGAGATATAAGGTCAGACTATGTAAGTTATTCCACCCAAAACTCTGAAAACAATTATTAAAATTTAAAATTCACCGCATGCTATGACATTAAAGCAACATGTATTTAACTATTCTACCTTAGAATACCAATATGATACCAAAATCGTTTTAATGCTACACTAACTTTTATTGGGGAGAATGATGTCTCTGTCAGTCCCAAACTGTGCCCTGAATGCCTTGGCCCACACGCTGAACCTGTGTTGAGCGATTCATACAATATACCACGGTGAAATTACTTTTAGGTTGGAGATTTGACAGACATTCCCTCCAGTGGTGTCTTCCTACTCAGTTCCACAGACTGTCTACTGTCAGAGCCGATTAGTGGATCAGAGCCCTCGCTTCCTTAACACCGGATTTCACTTCAAGACCGGGGTCTTCATGAAATAACCGTTTGAATGACAGGCTTGATATTTAAATAGAAAATCATTATTATTGTTTTCATTTTCTTTTATTTGATGTGACCCAGTGACTCTTAGTCCATACGAGAGATTATAACTACACTGGACAAAAAGACATGCCTCTTATTATTCTATTTTAGTTGTTTTGTTTATTTTAGTCTTTATTTTATATGACGTTTTTTTGAAGATTGAAATAGTTTCCATGTCATGTGACCCACTGATACATTGCAGTGTTGTACTAATACCCTGGATGAGTAAAACGCATCTCTTTTTATTGGATTCATTTAATGTTTTGATGAAGTTTCAGCTGTTTTAAATCCAAAATTGGGGTTAATAATTTTGGATTGCTATGTCTGTGATGTTGCACTGGCAAAGATAATGATACAATTAATAATGCACCCTAGTTCAGAGGTAAACAGGAAAAAGATGGGTTGAATCATTTTTATTAAATTTTATAGTATTTTTATAAATCACTCCATGATACTTTGATCAGGACTGAGAGCGAAAGGGCGGTAATAGTTACTGCTCAGGAAAGAGCCATGCCAGCCTGGGTCAGGCTGTTTCCTCTGCTGGGATCAAAAGCTGGGAGACGCCATGCTCGGGTCTGGTGATGGAGGGCGGCTCTTTTGGGGTGCAGATTGTGATAGGTGTGATGACGTTCTGTTTTATGGTTACATTGTTAAAGGATTGGTTCATATCTTCTTTCAAATCTGTCTTGAAAACAATATTCACCTGACTGTTTGTTCCTTTTTGTTTTGTTCCTTGTAATAACTATTAAGTGTCAATCATTATTTTTTTAATGTATATAAATACCCATCATCTCCAGTGCATTTCTTATTTCTGCTACTGTCATTTAAAAAAATGCAAACAAGATGCTGTGTTTTGTTTGTTTACTATAAAAAGGATACACACATGTATCACAGTATAGTCAACTTTCAGTGTAATTTCATTTAATTTCAATTTATGAGCTTAATGCAGATAACAACTCAACATTTTGGAAGTATAATGATATATCACTAGTTTCATGGATGCTCGCCATGCCCTCATACTCAAAATAAATAAAAAACTAAAAAGTATGGTCATTTCAGAGGTCCAATCCTATTTTTTCAGTGCCTAAATTTCAGTTTTTCTTACTATCTCTCCAATGCAGCTAAACAACATTAACCACATTGAGGATATGTGGCAGTTAATACTTTAGAAGATGAATTTACAGTGCTTTAGCATAACGAGAACTATAATTTAAGCATGCAAATACAAGGAGGTTTGGTCCCCCATTCCCCGCATTGAAATTATTTTCATAAAGGATTAATTGATGGAAAGAAACAGTTACAATGACCACAATTTCTTAACATTCTTATACAGGCAAAAAAATGAACCTGTCCTTTAACAGCAAATTCCTCCAGCAGCTAGTGTTTACGAGCAGCTCTCCTACAGGATTAATTTGCCTTGGTAAAAACAGTGTTACTGTGGAAATGTCAATAATAACCTCTCTGTATTGGTGTGTGTATGGGCTTGCAGACATACCAACAACTGAGTTTGTCATGTCATTCATACGGGTCATAAATCAGCCCTGACCTGGGTTTAATTGCCCCCTGAGCAGCCATTTATTGTTTTAAATGCCTCTCCACCATGGCATGGCAGCACAATAAGTTTTTGCTCTAAGGTTTTTTTTAAGACAGCCCAGTAAAAAATGCCACCAGTGGTGCTGGAATTGCTTTCTGGAGACAAGCTAAACAACCAAGCATAGCAGTATGCTTCTTCACAGAATCGATCCCTGCGAAAGGATGTTACTTAAATTAGGCGTCTTGCTCGGAGACTGTTTCTAAGCACTTGAATGGTGCAATGTTTATTCATCATTTTGTCTGGGGGGATAGGAATCAATGGATGAAAGAGAACGGGTCCATTTGAAAGAATACTCTTATTTGCTTAATTTGCTTTTCCAGCCAAGCAAATCCAAAGAAATAAAAAAACCTGTTACACTATTAGGTAATCCCTGAACCTCCTTTACTCCTTATTAGAGAGTAAATATTGGCTCACAAACCCTGACCTAATGAATACTAAACATACATGGCTAAAAACTGGACCAGTATAATTTATTTTTAACTCATAATATATGATATCATAACAATATAGTACAAAATTATATACATTTTAATACTAGGGGAGGAGTTTGATGTTAGCGTGCAGTTGAGGTTAGTTTGTAATATGTAAAAAAATAAGGACAGCAAGACTAGAAACTAAACATTTTTTAAATGCATACGTTTAAATCTGCATGTATTAACAATTGATTAAGTAGCTGTGTGTAAAATGAGTGGTGTCACTTTTTCAGCATCTTTTAGCCCTATATTTCGGACCGTTTATGAGTTGTTTTTTAAAACTCATTGTTCTCTTCCTGCACAGCTACATACATCAGACGCAGTAAGAGACTAGCTGGTGAACAATGCGGAGCAGCTAAAGAGACAGTTATTTTTCTCAGGAGTTCGTGGTGACCAATAACAAAGGGCCATAAATAATCACAGGTAGAGACCAAGTGCGCACGGATGTTGCTCCTCATCTGCTGGATGTCTAAACAAAAAACAGTTAGCTGTTTGCCATATCAAAATGAAAGCAGAATCTCTTGCAATGAAACATTAGCTCCCAGTGTGACAGTTATTGATGGTAAAATGGTCACATATTCTCTTTAATAATGTTGCAGCAGAGAACAAGCAGCCAAAATGAACTCAGCACTGAGGTCGCATATTTCAGGGGAAGTGCTGCAGCAACTTTCTGAAGCCAGACCCCCTGGTGTGTATTTTCTCTCTGCCAGCCTCCAGCAGCTAGCATAGATGAGCTGTCTGAGAAGAGAGGCCAATGCAGCGCTTCTCGTCTCATCTCCTGCTAATCCGGCAGCCCCCCCACCGGCCCTCCACCAGCACATCCACACCCCGCTCAGTGACACTTTGCACTGGACAGTCCTTCCAATATATTCCACATCCCATTTCACCTCTGTCTAATTGGAAAGCAGGAGTTTCTGTGTTTTTTCTGTTTCTTTTTTTTTACATTTCCTTTTGTTCTTTTTTCCGCTCCCCTCGATGCATGCTGTCTCTTTTTTTCTCTCTATCATCTCAATGTGAGAGACAGACAGTAAACTACCCCCTCAATTGTCTGTGTAGCAGAGAAATGAGAGCGTAACCTGTGAAACCAAGCGCACCCTTTATATTGGTTCATCTGCATGCAAGAAGGAAGCCGGGAGACTGGAGGCTTCATTGGAACAGATGACCTCGGGTCTATGTTTCATACATCATTATCACAAAGCCAATCTCACTCTGTCTTTTAAATCTAAGCATCTACAAGCACGCACACACAAACACACTTTATTTCAATCTTCATTCTTCACACACACACACACACACACACACACACACACACACACACACACACACACACACACACACACACACACACACACACACACACACACACACACACACACACACACACACACACACACTGTGAAGGAAGGACAATGTGCCATAAGGGGTTTTAGTCCAGGGACTGGTCGTAGTGCACTTAGACTAACAGCAATTACCTGATGTGCAGTAGAGACCATGTGGATAGTCCTGGGGAAATCCATCAAAAGGCAGTAAACCCAGTGGGCCTGTAATGAACTGGTGCCCTCATTGCTTCTGTGCTTCACAGCACATCAGTGTCTGGATCCATGTATTAGTCATGACAAATGATGGCCTGAGCCACGCTTGTGTATATATTTAAGACTGGCTAGTGCAGAAAGTGCACTCAGATCTGGTAGGGGTTTCAGTTTAGGTGAGTTTAGGCAATAGTTTATGTTTAAAGACTACCTTCGGTTTATACAGATCTTGTCAAAGGAGGTTTTTGTCACTTAGAAAAGAAAATATCCAGCTTTGTTATACTTTCAATAGTCTGATTTAGATTATTTTAAATAATAGTAACAGTGATTTTAGTGAAGACCCATGATATTAATCAGTGTAAATATTGCTAATAATAATGTTAATATTGTTTTCGATACATATGTATCTTTAGGTGTCTGATCTATATATTTTCAGACTTTCATTTATATTCTACCACATATTTAATGATATATTACTATTAGTTTGTGTTATTATTAAATATAGAAGTCCATCTCTTAGGAAGTGGTTGAAATCAAACCATCCCCTTGGTCACCTTCATTGAAACAGATTTGATTCATATTATCTCAACTACAAAATAGGACTTTGTATCCCTCATGTTTATCTATTTAGTATTGTTATTATTATGTGTCATCAACCTCAATGTTTTAAATCGTCTCAGAAACAAGAACAAAAAAAATCAGCGGACAGTATTTCCTTTGTGGTTGGACTTATATTAAATAATTTCTGTGGGTTATACTGACACGACAAGATATCGACCACCAGCGTTCTTTAAAAAACAGATTTGAATATGACTGAGCTGCTTCTCCATGTTAAACCCCACAGTAATGTTTATTTATTGTGCATTGTGTGGCAGGTCACCTCTAATTCACAGTCAACACTTTGACAAGTTTTGTAGATTCATTTTCTCCTCATGACATCCAATTTTAGGATTACCTCGGGGGGTATTGTGTTGCCATGGAAAAGTATCCTCCTTTACTAATCTGTCAAAAGACTTAGATGGTTTTCTATTTGGACTAAAATTATCTGTTTAGCCTGTCCGTCAAAATGTTGTCAGACATTGTGATACCCTTAAGGTGAGAAAAACGTAATATTCTCTTGAACAGTAAAACGTCCTCATATTTGCATGTAGTTGGAACGAGATGTTGAAACGCAAAATATCCCAGAAATCTGTTTTAAATGCAAAAATATGTAATTAAGACCGAAAAAATACCACTATGCGATGGTGCGTACCTTCAAACATCATCAACATAATGGAGATGTATACGTGTGTGGTATACATATGAGCCAATGACAATAAGTACGAGTGAAGAGACTTTGTAAACACAGAAAGAAAAGAAAACTCAAGACAATAAAACATTAATAAACCTTATCTCACACTATCCTCACAGTGTGTTTCAGTTTGTTTTGCTTTAAAAAATATATTTTTTTATGACTCAGGATTATAAATATGCTGTATACAGTATATCTGTAATGTCTGTTTTTCATATTATAACTTTGTATTGTTTGATATAAATTAAACAAATATACATACTGTATACAGTAAATGTCCTTTAACACAGGGGTTTTCAAAGTGTGACGCTCTGTAAGATGAATTAGCTGTTAGTGGTTCCTATATGTACAGTAAAGACAGCTGTCACTGGAGTAATTTGATACTGAAACTTTGATGTAAATATATTTTTTTTAAAACGTTGTCTAATAATGCCTTCTTTGTTCTCTTTTTATGTCAAAGATCGGTCCAATTTGCATCTTCTGGGTACATGCAGATAGAGTTTGAATAGGTGCAAAAAGTATGTACAATTCGCCTTATTTGCATACTGAATTTTCATTTGTTAGATTAAGTGTTTAAAGCCTTGCTTGCTAACATGCTAACAGGGACAACGTTAACATGCTGATGCTTTAGTAAGTGTAATCGTTACCATGTTTACCTCTCTTCTTTAGAGTGTCAGCATGCTTACATATGATAATTAATTAGAACTACAGTGTACACTCTCTATATACACAGTTCATAAACCAAAGTATTAGACAAATTAAAATGTTGACCCTGATGATGATCCTAGAGAAAAACTCAAGGGATCACCAAAATCCATATGGTTCATTCACTGGGGACCGTGAATGTGTCTACTAAATGTAATGGCAATCAAGTCGATAGTAGTTAAGATATTTCATTCTGGACCCGAGTTGTGGACCGATCGACAGAGAAAGGTTGTTATCCACAGAGCCATGGTCATCTGCCTGAAAATGTATGGCCTCCATTCACAGAAAAATCCATTTCAGTCAAATTATGTTCTAATTACATGAATCTGACAGGAATGTAGATAATAAACGTAATCCCACATTTCTGTGACAGGCAAAGAAAATGAATAAGCCTTCATGAAATTAAAGGACATCAAACACAGAGAGGAGTCACATGTCATAGCGTTCCTTTTATTTCATCATATCTCCCCCCAATGATTTTAATTCACACTATGAAACTAGCTTTCAATTTGAGAACAGTAATTTAAATTTCACCTAGATATAATGATCTGCAGCATAGAGGTTGACTGCTGCTGGCTAAAACAAGGCCACGAAGCATGATAATTCATTGCTAAATGGACACATGGCCAAAACTACATGTGTCCAGGATTCTCGGGTACCTGTGGGGTAGTAGTGCTGGATGGGGGGGGGGCTGAGCAGGATGCTGGGTAGAGAGGTGATGACACTTGGCTGCAGGAAGCGGAGGCTCACTAGCTGATGTACACACACACATACACACACACACACACACACACACACACACACACACACACACACACACACACACACACACACACACACACACACACACACACACACATATGAATATACATATGCACACAGAGACTTAAGCCAGGCTTGGGACATGGAGGGGGAAGGCAGATGGGGGGAGGACATGACCGGTGTCTGCAGGGACAGCTGCGGACGTCTCGCCTCCTCACTGCCTCACACCTGTTATACATCATGTCCGCTACAACACACACAGCATCTTGGGTGAACCCCAGCAAGTCGCCATGCACTCTGAGAATTACCACCCTACACACACACAGACATTTGTACAAATACATCATTTTAAAATGGAGGAGACGTGCAATGATTCCCCTTTATTCCCATGTGTATACACTTAAGCATTCCCTCTGCTTTAAATACATTTCATGCATGATATATTTTTTTGCGCTGAGTGAATGATTACTAAAATATTATCAGGACATTAATTAAAAGCACGGAATTACCAAGAATGCCCTGAAAATAAGAAATTCATCATAATTGACTGAGCTACGTCCATAAAGCCTTTATCTCGTTGAGAATTCACAACTGACTCATTTTATTATTTATTTTCAAATATTTCTCTGTAGGCAGAGTTAAAAAGAAACCCTTTCCAATATTCTTTATCTCCTTGAGTCTTCAAATGAATTCATGAAAGCAAAATGGAAATGCTTGGTCTTGGATCCCCATATTGTTATTTGCATGGTGTGCAACAAAAAGTCTCAGTGGATTATTCTCTTAAATTGTATGTTGCATTTTCTGCTAGCGCATAAAAATCTGTGAGAACTTGTTTATTTTAGTTAGTTCTCTGTCTTAAAAAGAAAGATATGTGCCTTTATCAGCAAATAGCGATAAACATGGTTAGAGAAAATACAAATAAAGTACAACAAAAGTTAAGAACACACATAAAAACAATCGACAATTACAATTGGAAAAACATTTTACCAAATAAAGGCAAAATGTGTCAATATTCTAAGATCTCTTAAGATACCTCTAAGATACGAATTTTGTATTTTTTTTTCTCAGCATATTCCTTATTTTCTTAAATACATGTTAGTTGTTACTAAAGGCAACCGTTCCCTTGACATTTGACGTTACACCTTTACACTTTTAACAAGAAAGGAGGTTCTCCAAGAAGGATAAATTGTCATGCTGTTCCCAGCTCTTGAATTTTTTCTCAGAGAGAACCTCAGTTTGTTCTGTATTGATGGAGAAAAAGCAGCTCACTTCAAAGTATGAAAAACTGCCTTTCATTAGAGTCGACAGGAGACTGGTGTGAACAGGAAGCTCATCACTAAAAGGTAGAGGGCCACCAGAGGTTGGGTCAGAGAGAAAAGAGGGGTCAAGTGAGAGACGGAGTCAAGGCTTCCTCCAAACTATTAAGTTACATCTTGGATATAGTGCACATTATGAAAGCATTTACCTCTTGGGAAGGTTAAAGAAGCTCAGTGAATCAACCGAAGAAAAAAATGTTTGCATGAAAATGTTACAAGGACCAAAATTGATAACCTGACTTATCTCTGCTAGTTTTAATCTTTAACAGGTGTACTCACTAACAAAGGATGATGTCAGGAGTTTTAACTGTGTTCCCATTTCCTTACAAAATGCTACTGACTACAGTAAGTCCGATTTTTCCTCTGCCATCGAGGGCATAGCTGGAGCACAGGTAAGGCCAAAGGAGCCCGCAGAGAGGTGTAAATTATTGAGAGGTTTAAAAAGTTATTTTCATAAAACATTACGCCTATGGCAAGTCATTTGGAATTTGGTCCTGAGCGCTTCAAATATTTACAGCCTTTTTGATAGTCTTTTTTTCTATGAAGTGAAGATAGCCCAGATCTATTTATGCTGATTAGAATAATGTATTAAAACATATGAAGCACATGGTCAATCATGCAGGTGCTGAAGACAATTTTAATTTTCACAGTGGTCAAAAGTGTGAATTATAAAAAGGAGTGCAGAATGCAGCATACACTCAGAAAATATTTAATGTGTTGCTGTGTATATATTCTGTACAATATGCTGCTGTTTCTTAGCACCTTTTATAAGTTATACTCTTTCCCTTTGCCACAGTGTCACACTGATTCCCCAGCAGACTCCAGCAGGCTGCAGCTCCTCTAGTTAACACTGCCAGCTGCCCTGAGGCAAGTTTAACCTGAGAGGAGAGAAGCACCTGTACAGCATTAAGCTGGGATTGCGGCTCTCAAGCTCACTAAATCTGTGTCCACTCAACAGGTATTAAACCCCAACAGTGAAGCACCACACAGGGGGCTGCAAACATTTCTCCTCCCTGCTGATGAGCCTTTGCTTTCCCATCTTGCCTGCTAGTGTTGTCAGTATTCGTGCAAAGAAAACTAGTGGTGCAGCAAGTCAGCAAGCAAATTATTGCCAGGGCAGTCTTTTTAAGGGCACGAGTTGTCAGCGCTCCAACATCTTAGTTTCTGTAGCATAAATAAACCAAAAATGTTTTTAAATCCCCTTCTTCCTCACTCCTAAACATTACTTTGTTTGTATGAGCTGAGCATAAGTATTTAGATGAACCAGGCATGGCGTGATTGTGGTGACTGAGCTAAATCTATACACCAGAGAATAATGTATACCCTGCACACCGACTGGTTTTCATTATGAAGCAATCTGTTACTCACATTGCATGGTTCATGGCAAAAACCCTGCAAACATCCTGCCATATATCAAACAACCCTCAGAATCCGCTTGGCCGGTCACAGATGTCCAAATCGCTCTTTCATCCTGTTTATCTGGAAATGTATCTCTGATTTACTCTGTTGGCTAAATTATAGGCACATATGTTTATATCCACAAGCTGTGATTGATTATTTTTGTTAAGCGTTTTGTCCCTGAGGCAGTTCGAGGAAAATGGCAATGTTTTGCAGCACTGCAATGCAATTCATTTATCTTATGTTTATACAGAAACCTTTATGTTTAAAAAACTTTGTAAAACATTAAAATGACACTGCAAAGTGTTATAACACACATTCCTATATTCTTTTTATTAGTGGTGTTTTTGCTTTGCAGCTTTCATCAGTGGAGAAACAGTGTTTAACCATCAGGATGCTGGTTTGTAGATAGTGATTGATGGTATGTTTTGGTCATGATGAAAGGAGGTCAAAGCCCCAAGGGTCACATTCTTCTCTCTTTGTCTGCGGCTCTTTATCTTATCACCTTTCCTCCAATATGCACACACACACACACACACACACACACACACACACACACACACACACACACACACACACACACACACACACACACACACACACACACACACACACACACACACACACACACACACTTCACTTGCTACCCTTATGGACTTGACAGTAATTTAAAAATCAACACAATATGAATTTGAAGTTGTGGGTGAGTCTTCTATTGTACAGTTTGTAGACAGTGAGAAAAAACACTGGTGATTCGTTTACTAGATTAGAAAGGAGATTCAAGGATGGTTAGGAAGACAAGTTGAGAACACAGTGTTCAACGTAACCAGAGAAAGTCACATTTCTTTTATTTATAGAACATGATTCAGAAATCTCAACAAAGATACATTTTCCCTCATGTCTGAGGACACAACACATCACAAAGATGAAATGGGAACAGATCAAAATACCATTTGCCTTGTGGTTCACATTCGTATAAACCGCCCTCACTGCAGCTCATTACAGCCCATATAGTGGATTGAAAAGGTTTGGAGAGGCAGCCAGCAGCACTACTCCATGCAGCTTTCCTTAGGGGCATTTCCTTAACCATGGCAAAGGCTTTGTTAATGGAGCTGACCTGTTGTGTGTGTGTGTGTGTGTGTGTGTGTGTGTGTGTGTGTGTGTGTGTGTGTGTGTGTGTGTGTGTGTGTGTGTGTGCGTGTGTGTGTGTGTGTGTGTGCGTGTGTGTGTGTGTGTGTGTGTGTGTGTGTGTGTGTGTGTGTGTGTGTGTGTGTGTGTGTGTGTGTGTGTGTGTCTGTGTGCTGCATAGCAACAGTGGGGAAAAGGAATGGGAGGTCAAAACAAAAAAAGAGGCAGAAGAGAGCTGGAAGCGAACCCTGTATTTCAAGAATCAAAGTGCAATACACATTAATGCAAGATTTTCAGATGAAGACTTGTTGAGCTCCTATCATTATGCGCACACACAGCCTCATCTGTTGCGCATAAAACAACACAAAATACCACTCTTATCTGAGAGAATAAAATGAAAACTGAAAGTCAAATTTATAACATTTGGAACTTTAACCTCCTTTGTAAAAAATAAATAATAAGTAAATAAAACTGAATATGCTTCTGTTTTGATCCTACAGAAAATAAAAATAAAAATCATTTCTGATCTTACACCATCAGCTGGTGATCCTTCAATAAACAATTGTCAGACAGATCAGCAGAAATGAAAACCGTGAGGAAGTATAGCGTTGGTAATTAGCCGATGAGCGATGACAGAGCAAATAGAGTCACAGAGGGGCGTTGATAGTGTAGTGCTCACTGCTGTTAACATGGGAGGGTCTAATGCCTGATATCTTACATTGGAGTTGAGTAGTGTAGGAATACACCCACCAATAAAACCAGCCACCTGTTTACTGTCACGCTCATAGAGAGTTTGCAAGAAGCAGCAGGGAGTCCCTCAGGGCCCTCTTTTTGGACCTCTTCGTTTTGTCAACTTTGTAAATTGTTGCAGACTGGAAAAACAGGAATTTATTTTGAGACTTTGCTGCATTAAGAGTGCTCATTAATCATTTCCTGCCTATTACACATAAGACTCTGCCAGTGCCAGCAAGCAAGCCTTTGGAAACGTATCTGTAGCTTGCAAGGCTCCACAGGTTGCTGTCATTGTGGCAGCAGGGAAAGTAAGTGCATAAAAAAAGCTGCAGATAGAGGGAAAGGGGATCCAAAAATAACCTGCCAGAAATTAGGTGATATGAAGCTGTTCACATGAATGATTAATGGATACATCATGTGATTCTAATGACCAGCTTTTATGAGCAAAATGAGGTTTTGTTCTCTCCAAATGAAATAGCATGAATGGAGGAAGAAAATAAAAAAAGTGCCATTCAGAACAGAGCAGATGCTCATTTTATCCTTTTACTCTTCCACATGAGAAAGCAGAAGTAAGCCACACTGAAATGTGCTTGACTGTGAAACCCTTTTATCAGTTTAAAGCAGAGAGCCGGCGTTGTTACAGGAACTGTATTTCTGATGTGGATGTGTCAATCGTATCATTGATTAGGAGCCAGGTAATCCATCTGACGTGGAGATTATTGGATCAGTGCAGCACCTGCTTTGGGCTGATCCCCACATATAAAATGGCTGTGTTAATCCGTATAGGTAGAGGCAGTCCTTCAGGCTGAAGGAAAGGACAGGCAGCGCTGCAGCCAGGGGAAAGGCTGCCGGAGTAATTGAGAGGCTGTCTGAGCTGGAGCTGCTTCCTCTCAGCTCATATTGGTATTTCTGTTGAGGAATGGGGGTTCGGAATGAGAGTAAAAAGGGGGTTTTGTGGCTCTCAGTCAGTTATACAAGGTAATTTAAGCCAGATTTAGGTGAGCTTTCGCCAAGGTTGTGGCAGAGAGAGGTGCTGGGAAAAGTACAAGTCAGCAATGTCAGCCTGGGAAAGGAAGTCAATGTGAAAAATTTACAATAGATGCTGTGGTGACTCATGAAATATTACAGCTTTCAAAGCCCTCTGTAAGTTACTTTTACCATTTTGAGCAGCATAATGAAAATGGCATGCCACTTTGACTAGTTGCAGATATAAAGTTTCCATGAGGGACAGTGGTTAAGTGTTTGCTTTAGCACTTTAACCAGCTAGAATAAACACCAGCGTTCATTAGTGCACAGCCATTACTTCCAGCTATGTCATTCAGGAGATCCGGAGTCAAATCTCTCAAGTTACTTTGCTACTGTCAAATGTCATGTTTTACAACCGCCAAGTTTTATTATGGGCCCTGTGACTTCTATACAATGGGCCCCACTGTGGAATGTGCCATAACACCCTCACCGCTCTATGTATGTGCACTCACATACAGCCGTATGACACATTGTGTAATGAAGACAGTTATATCAGGGGCAATGCTCTTTGGCCGAGCGTACATGCCACTATATGAGTGTATGTTGTTATTGGAAAAAGCAGAGAGCTGAGCGGGGTCATGGCTGCTGCGTAGCACCTCATCAGTCAGCCTCACAGCCCAGAGGAGGGATTGTTTAAATTTGGCTCTGCGCCTCATCTTGAGTTACGTCCAGATGGTGGATGAAAAGTTGAGAGACGGGTTCTTGCTTGGTCGAGCACTTGGCCAGTTGCGGCTTCAATTTCGAACTGCAAGTTATTTCACATGACATCCAATAAGCTTGTCCTTTGAAACAATGAAATAAAAATGAACGCTGCTGGTGCTCATAAATTCACTGTATGTTTTTGAGTTCACTGCACAATGTCCTCTTTCTTATTTCATCAAAACTGCAATGTGTCTTGCTCCAGATGGCCTTGAACACTACATGGAAAGTGTTTTCACCTGCTAGGCAATCAGACATTGGCTCCATAGTCATTGAAAAGAATTGACATGAGGGTGGTCATGTGTTATATCACTAAACATTCACTAAATGATTCCATATGCTTTTTTTTGGTTTCTTACAGTTTTTTTCTTTGGTGCTCACTAATGATGAGCTCATCTGTTGAGTCCAGTTCAGCCAAGGGAATTTTATTTATACAGCACAGTATTGCAAATCTCAAATTTCCCTCAAGAGATTTTACAATCTGTGCAGCATATGGCACCCTGTGTCTTTTGACCCTTCATTAAGATAAGGTATCCCCAAAAAAAAAAAGTTCCGAGACGGACAAACATGTGATTGATGTTTTGTGTGCAGAGTGGACCAACATAGAAAAACTACAGCATGGACAATCACAATGCCAAAGTTATGTTCATATTGTAAACAAAAATATGATGAATATGGATCCCGGAAGACATTGAGAAAACCTCCAGATACCGCTACATCAATAGCACAGTACCACCTTCCCACCACGGAGACCTGGGATGATAACAGACTGCAAAAACACACAAGAGGCAAAGCTTAAGCACATCATTCAAATGAAGCAGAAAACACAGAGGCAGGGACGGACAAGGACATTGAGTAAACAAGGGATACAGAGACAATAGGAGAGGCTGAATATCCAAATATAAACATCTGGAACGAGAAACCAACAATAAATGGGGAAAGGAAGGGAGTGACCACAGGAAAGCCAATGGTCCCGCTCTGAGTGAAGGGAGAGGAAAAGGAAGAAAAAATAGGTTGAAAAAGGAAGAGAGGTAGGAACAGAGGATGGATGTTCAAATGCTTGATGGACACTGAGTGTCAGAGAGATGCAGTGTTTTTAGAAAATCTACAGTATTCTCAGCTGCAGGACAAACATGGACTGTATGTACTCGCCTTAATATTTAATTATGGCTGGTATTGACCAGCCAAAAGAAAAATGTTAAAAGTACATAAAAGGGGTCACTCATAGTGTAGGACTTCTAATAATCACATAAATCTGTAGCTCTGTGGAGCTTTTTTAGCCCCTTTTACCTTATTGATTTGTTTGTTTTTTATGGCCCACACATATTTCTCTTCAACCTAAAGGCAGCAGGCAAACGATTTATTAAACCTTCCTACACCAAACAGCAGACAACATTAGCAGTTAAAGACTCTACTATTTTTCTCAGTTGTTCAAAGGGACCAGGATGTTAATGTTGAATTCATATGCTTTCACTGAAGTACATTTACATCTTTACACTTGCACTACAGTACAAACAGGCATTGTTATGCTGACATGTTTGCATGTGAATGTATTAAATGGCCATAGTGGAAATAGGGCAATCTGCTAAAAACATGATAAGGCAATTATGTGTGGATTGTGTGTTCAGCTGTAAAAGGGACAACAAATAATGTAGCTGAGGGAAATAGTGTGTTGCATTTAGCGTAGACTGTGATTTACCAGGAAAATAACTGAGATGAAGTTGCTGTGCTGATATGAGCTAGGAAATGATAATGTGGGTTGTGTCTATATATTGTTTGCTCTCTTGAGGATTTGCATACAAGTGTTTGAATAATTTCACCAAGTCTCAGTCTTTATTGTTGGTGGAGATGTAGTAGGTATTTTATCTGCACTCGCTGATGAATTAATAAGCATGAGAGGACAGATTACCTGCAGCTGTGCCTCTTTCCTCCCTGGCAGTGATGGGTCAGTACCTGCTGTAAGGGCAGAGGGAAGGCAGAGAAAAAGCCACAAAGCCATCTGACACAGTGGAGAGCTGTGCTCCGAGATATGAGGTCAAGAAGCCTCCAGGATGCAGCAGGTGGTGAACCAGATGACACAGATGACGATGTTGATAATGATGATAATAATAGGGGGTGGATGAGTCTTGTGTCAAAAACAGGAGAGACAGAATAATGAGACAGATAGAGGAGACAAAAGATTCAAATACTCTGTAGAACAACAGGAAGCTGGGGACAGCAGACCCCAGACGAAAGAGAAGAAAACCACATGAGAGCAGCCATCTTGATATAAGAGATGATAGATGACAGTGAAAAACTGAGATGAAGCCAGACAAAAGGAGAAGTGCGATGAGCCTGGAGACGACTGTGTTAAGATCAAATTAACAGAAAGTTAAGGAAGAAAGATTAGTTTTAAGGGTGGGAGAAGGTGTCGCTCATATTGTCACACTTCTCTGCAGCTTTTTGAAGATTCTTTTAGCCCCTATTACCTTATTTTGTGTTTTTCATGGCCGACAAATGTATTTTTCACACCAAAAAACTAAAGCCCTACGAAGCAGCAGATGAAGAAATATTAAGTTGATGAACATCAAGCAGGGTAGATAGTTCAATAACAAATCAAGGATGATTGGAAAGCAAACACAAAAAAACAATTAATTAAATGTTTGGAAAACATTTAGCACTTCCTTTTTAGATCACATTCACAGTAGCATTCCGAGATAAATTCATGTCCGTCACTGTACATATTGCATACTTTCATAATGAAAGTACAACTTCACTTTTGTATAATATCTTCAAAATATATAATGCAATGAAAAAGGTATTATAGTCCATACTGTATTTGGAATGGACTTGGGACACAACATGCTCATGACTCTGTGTCCAAAAAAAGTCACTAACAAAACATGCTATTTTCTGAATCCGATAAAACCATGAGGCATTTATTGTACAACTTCGCCAACTGAGTGGAAATATTGCAATGACACTTCATTTATAAACCCTGGCCCATATTCATTAATTCATCCGCACACTACTCTCATATGAAAATAGCTGTATACCCTTCATCCGCACAGCGACAAGATATTTAACTGGTCTCACAGAGTCCTATTCATCATCATGGCCGTCTTTAGTGGAGAGGCGGACATTTTCCCTTCCACTTCTGTCTGTGAGATGAACAGCTCCACTGGCCCAGCTCTGGCTCGCTCTTGTTGTATCTCTCTCTGTACTCTAAGCGTCTCCGTATTGTTGGAGGACTCCACTGATGGTTCTACAACTTCAAGCTGGTGGGTTTTAGCTTGAAGTGCTTGTATTGTTGCAGAGGGATTAATGCTGATGGCCAGTATGATGTTCATACATAGATTAAAGAATCATTGCCAAGCTTCTATTTTTAAAAGTAACCCCTTTAATCCATCAAAAGTGTGCACCATTCTTTGAAAAATGTAAATCGTGTCAACTTCCCTTCACCCTTGTGATCAGCACCACATATTTCATGCTAATGTTGAAGGCACACAGGCGCTTTTCTTTCCTGAGGAGTGTGCATCTCTAAAGCTTTTGTAGTAATCTATGTGTTAGTTTATTCAGAACAATGTGATCTGGCAACACTGGTGAAAACAATGGTAAGCAGAGTAAATGCAGATACAGTAAGCCAGTGTTGTCTCATTTGAATGAATGTTGCTCCCATTGGTGTGGCTGAACCAGAATACTAGTGTTCAAGGTTAACCTGTATCCTTTACAAAACAAACTATTAACTCAGATTTATATATATTTGAAAGTGTTCCATTTAATAAACAATGTATAGGAAAATTGTACTATAATATATTTTTAGTATTTATGATACTGAACATGTTATACATTTCATGTTTTTACAGGGTTTTACAGATTATTTTATTCTTCACTAGTCCCTATGAGCCTGCTGCATGATAGGGCCTGCTAGTGGTTCCAAAATGTTACCTTTTTACCTAAAATTGTTTTTTTATATAATTGTATCTTCACCATTCAGAGTTCATTAATATTTCTGTTCCTTATTTTACCATTAAGCACTTTGTAGCTTTTAAGGTTTTTGACAAGTAACATGTTAATTAACTTATACAAACTTAGTAGTTTGGGGAGGTCTGCTTTGGTTATGATCTCCTTGGTTTTTGGTCAACCAAAAAATGGATCCACAATATTGAAATGTCATTTTGTTCATGGAATTGGACATTAGTTACTACAAACAAAAGACGTACCTTTAAGACAGAAAACGTAATTGTTGATAACCTCCATTTATACAACATGCTCTCGTTTATCAAGTCAAGGGTTCAATATAGTAAAGCACCTCTCAGCATAATTCTCAAAGCATAGTAGGGTACGGTCAAATATTTTCAATTAAATAAATCACTATGGCAACAAAGCTGTTGGTGCACAGATGATGTGTCAACAGGGGGCACCATCTAACTGTCATGCACTGGATTTTTGACAGTAGCCTTAATGAGCATTGGACTGGACCAGTGGGAATAAATACCTCTTAAATAAACCAATTCGCACTCATATAATGATTGAGGTCGAAAAGGCGTCAGATTTGTGATCACTAAATGGCTTGGGCTCTTGATTGATTGCTGCAGAAGATGTCATAACTGGACATCATTTTGCTCCAAGCTTGACCTTTCTTTTTCCTCTCAATAGTCAAAATGATTCATCGTCCTGACGAATGCTGATGAGTGCTGAGCCCACAGTAATGCTGAATGATTGATGAATGGGATTCATGGCAGGACGCTTGTCCATGTCATATATAATAGCTTGGGTTGCAAAGTGCTTGATGATGATGCTTCTTTAAGGCAGGAGATGATAAATTATAATGACTGAGCAAAATTGACCAGCGGAAAAAAATGTTTTGTATTCTGCATGATGAGATGTGATGTGTGTGTGTGTGTGTGTGTGTGTGTGTGTGTGTGTGTGTGTGTGTGTGTGTGTGTGTGTGTGTGTGTGTGTGTGTGTGTGTGTGCGTGCGTGCGTGCGCGCGCGTGCGTGCGTGCGTGCGTGCGTGCGTGTGTGATTCATGGGAACCATCTGTCTGTACTGTGAGTACTATTTTCACAGAGGGCTTGGTTCCAGTGATCACTGCTGGTTTATGTATGTGAGCTGCCGGTGTGATTGTTTTTTACACAATTGTGTCCTGCAATAGGACAGACACACACCACTGCCTCTTCGAGGGCCCGGGCCTGTCCATAGCACCTCCCCCTCCCACTTCCACCTGGCATCGCTGTCAGAGGCATGGCTCTGTGCCTTGGCATGCAACATGCCATCTTCCTGGCACTACGTCTGGTTGCAGCACTGAGGGAGGGATGGGCCTGAGCCAACTGGGGCTCCTCCGATCAACATGGTTGTCCACTCTTTGGGTGCCCTGAGGGGGGCTTTCCCACCTGTTCAATGGGAACCTAAGGTGCACCTCCAGCGGCCTCCATATGTCATCCAGATTTACACCATTCATGCCCTGCCCCGTGACAGGTGAGTCTTTATTAGCAACATATTAGATAAAGTAATACCAAGAACAAACATAATCAAAGAAAAATATAATGTTATCAAGTTAGATTTCAAATATATTTGCATTCTTAAAATGATTTCCATGATATAATTTGAAACACAAGAGTTATGGCTGTGACAGAACTTATTCAGACTAAAAACGTTAAAGTATGACCGGACAGGATTTCTTCTAAAATATTGAATTTAAATGTTAAATATGTCTTTAAGTTTGGCCTGAGTAGTTACAAATTGCAGCACTGTTCCCGTTTTGTTAATTTAGTTAGTATTTGGCACAAATGGTAATGATTTTCTAGTTTCCCCTTGACATATTGAATAGTTTGCAGCTTTCAGGTGGTGCAACAGCAATGTTGGCTGAGATGATTCAGACTCTTCAGAGCTCTGTTAATGTTCTCATGTAGCTTTAAATGCTCCAATAGCCAGATGCTGATTGCCAGATCTCCTTTTATAGCTGACACATGCAGAAAACATACAATTAGCATAGGAATTATGTGTCATCCAGTGCATTAGTTTTCATAAGTAGATTATGAACTTGCTTTAGGAATATTGTTCAAATAATTAACCATTTAGGTGATTTTTAAGTCTTGGCTGCATGTTGTGTTTTTTGAGTAATATATTCTTATATAGTCAAAAAGGAATGACAAACTTCAAAAGCAAAAACTAAGTTGTCACTTTTCTTCCATCCATTCAAGCTTTAATGATTCCCTATCATAGTGGTTGTCAGTACTATGACAACATTGACAGATTCAACACCATCATACATTTTGAAACAGCGTTACCCGACATTTTAAAAGATCAGACTGGCACGCTGAAATATTCTCTTTGTGCTTCACGTTAATGTCAGAATTGAACTGCTATCTTCTCTCTCATGGTATTTATGACTCTCAGCGAAAGTCATTTGAATAATTGAACATTTCCAGAGCATCAATTAGCAAAACTGATCTTAAAAATACATATGCTTTTGATAACAGCAATCCTTAAGCTGGTGGAGTGAATTTCTTCTGATCACATTAATGGGGAACAGAATTTTCCTAAAAGACATCAATCAACACATCTGAGAAATGCGCTTCGAACATGATAGAGAGAAGCCCTGCTTTATAAACCAAGTACACTTGTCTTGGGGTTATGAACGGCTTAATTGGCAGTAGCGCCGCAAGTGTCACACAAAATGTCAGCAATGAAAGAAAGGGTACTGGAACAAATCCTCCAGTGCAGTTGCAGTGTCAGGAGAGAGTTTCTGTAAAGCATTCTGTGAGTTCAGAGAACAGTCCCGGTTGATTTCCTGTCATCGCAGAACTATAATTACTTACGACTCGTGTCATTGTGAACGAAAGGACAGAGTGGCTCAATGTTGGAAGAAGTGTTTAGCTAAAACCCAATGAAAGTACAATAGTACAAATAAAAGGCTGGCAAAACGTACTTACTAAAAAGATTATCCCAGCACAAGGTCCATTTAGTGGCCATGTTTATTGCTCAGAGCAGTTCCGTAACAACTGGCAAGGAAAGATCATGTGTTGTGATAGGATTGCAGTAGGATTATGTTGTCAACTTTTTTTTACAGTTAATTAATTATTATAATTATTGACGCAATAAAATCATTATATCTATTCAAGCCATTTCTGCATGGAGGGCAGAGTATGTTCCAATCCATTGGGCGAGGAATAGCATGCCCCATGGACAGTTTACCCATATTTCAAGGTCTACAAATAGAAACAGACATCCTATTAGACTCAACACCTACAGGCAATTTACCACCCTCCAATTCAACCTGACCTGCATGTCTTTGAACACTAAGCACCTGGAGGTAACCCACGCAGACCTCCTAATCTATAATCAACACAATTGAATATAATGGAGCTGCTATTAGCCACTATACAGATGGGTTGTTGAATCTTTTGCAATGCAATATAATTATATAGGATGATATTACAATAGCTACAGTATGAAAAATAAAGTAAATGTAGTCTCATAGAGTTATGAAATGGAAATAATCAAGTATACCCACAAACTGATTTTAAGTACGTTTACTGCGTTACCACTGGGTTGGCTTTTTAATGTTACAAAGTCTCTGAATTTGATATTGTTGTATTTGCATGACAGTTATTTTGCAATGGAATAAATAGAATGGCACAATTTGTTCCTTATAAGACAACAAATTAAGACATGTTTGTTTCATCATTTAATCTTCATTTATCGAGGTAAAGCCCGCCACCCTATCTTTTGTCTGATCCTGTACACACCAGGGAGATTCAGCTACTGAGTTTGGTATAACCATCTCTTCTCGAAAATGCAACTATCTACAATGTTAGGTAGCTGAATCTTTAACTTTACAAGATAAAACTATAGGTCAAAAAGACATGAAATGTAGTGTTGTAGAACTATAAAAATGGAAACAAAAATCATTCGGATTACTACAAACTACACTTTGTGTCTTTTTACAACTATGTTAGCATTGACTTTTGAAACGTCTCCTTGATTTTGAGAGATTATGTAATGAAGGAACAACTTCGTATAACATGATAGACCAATTGAGAAAAATGATGTTTTAATCTTCATTTATCCAGCTAAAGTCAGCAAACCTTTTTTGTATGATCCTGTACTCTTTTGCTATCTCCTACCAGGGAGATTCCAGCTAGTTCATGGTCATACCACCTCTTCGCCTTTCTTGGAAAAGTTAACTCATTCAACTTCTACCCACATTGCACATATGAACATTCACTGGTCTTGTTCTGTTGATTTGTGTTACCCAACTGAGTTTACAAGGCTGATGCGATTTTATTCAGTATTCCTATACAGTCAAATTGTACCAGTGACTTAATATTCTCTTAACACAACTTCAAGTGTGAATATATATCTGCTATATTTCACCTTCAAAGCCAGCAACTGCTCCATCTCCTGGGAGTGTTTGTCACACCACAGTGCACATACTACACGATTTATACAGCAGCTGCTGCCGTAAATGTGCTGTAATTGCACAGTCACACATGGATCCGGGTGTGTTCATAGTATCACACCAAATCTATTTATCTGCAGTCCATGTGATAATGATGCTCGCTTTAACGCCACATCATCACCTCCTACTTCTGCATGTTATTTAAGGGTATTGTTATGCTTTAGAATTAGCATCTGTCACCCCAGTGCATTGCTCGTTGATTGGATCAAATGCTTTTGTGATATGATCTGATTGGGCATCAGCAGTGATCTCCTCAGTAATGACCCATGCTGGGAGGTGTTTCAGGAGCAGATTTGGAGGCGCTATCCTGTTAACAAGGAACCTGCTGAGACAAGCTGTGAGCAACACTGCGTGGAGATGTGTGATTTCAAGCAATGCCAGACAGCTGGTGATCTGCATATTATTTCATTTTTTCCTTCTTTTATTGTTATTGAACATGACAGTGACGGCGAATGGAGTGCTTGAGCTGGGGGAAAATAAAACAGAAAAAACATATGGGTTTTCATTGTTTTAGTTTTGTTGTCTCTGTGTGTTTCTGTGTCTGTGTCTGTGATTACTCTGTAGACAGATTTGGGTATTTTGGCAGATTATTTACTTTTGAATGTCATGCATTAGACAAAACGGTGTGAAAATAAGATTGAACAGAGTAAATATTATTGTTCTAACTACTATATTTTTTTACCAGGGCAGGATGAAACCTAAAACTGACTGATTTATCCTCATTTTCCTTATTTATAACTCATATGATATCACCCTTGTATCAACTCAACTCATCGTAAGTTATTTTTCTTCTCTATTAACCCCAGATTTAGGCTCAGACATACTCTAACCAAGGATAACAATCATGCTCTGTGTTGAATCAATTTGAAAACAACATCTTTAGTAATAATGGACCATGAGTGGCTGAAAAACATTCTGTAATGTTGTGGAAAGTATTTAGCTACTGTTTAGTAACTGAAGTGACAAGGTGGAAGTTAGGCATTGACTTGGGTTCATCTGATTCTACTTTTATCGGCATAGCTCTATGGATGGAAATGTCCACCACTTTTTCAAGACTTAAATACTGTTTCCATTTCCATTCCTTTTGTAGTCATTCATAGTCTAAGAGGAGATGTCTGAGTATCCTCGAGTGCACGAGGGATATCGTTTTTTTTGTAAAATGGCCTGACACATATGGGATGGATGCTATGAAAACACATTTAATTGCAAATATTTCCTAACCCAAATGCAAAAAATATCCAAACTTTTCAGCTTTTGTTGCATGATATTCAGGTATAAATTATGATTTTCCAATACTTAGCCTTATGAAAAGATTAATGCAAAACTAATGTAATTTCTGTGAGCCTCACATTTGTGTTTGGTGCAGATATAAGCAATTGACATGCTGTGAGGACATACTCAAAGCAATAGTGTAACATTTGCAGGGAAATTTGACTGTAGTTTGCAAGGTCCAAAGTGAAATACACTCAACATGTAAACCTCACCATAGTCCACTGTTCAGTACATGCAAATGACCCTGCCATATTTCAATGACTGATACCTAAATGGAAAAAAACAACTTTGTTTTATACCGAGAACAAAGAAAAAAAGTATCCATCAGTGCTGAAAACAACCTGGCTACCCCTGTGCTCTGTGGGCTACATGCAGAGTAATTCTCTGGGGGATGTATTCCAGACATAATGAGAAAGAAACATCAGGGTAAACAAATCGACTTTTTTTTTGCCGGCTGGCCTAATTACAGGGCAGGAATAAATAACTATTGGAGAGGATACAGGCACACTAGTTTAATGCATTGTACTGGGCCATGGAGAGTTAATGCGTCATTTTTCTGCCTGACATGTTGCTGTGGCATGTTCGGTTCAGTCTGATGTTTAGCTGCTCTGCAGCTGTGACATTAGCAGTCACTTGCAATGCTTTCGTTTTTACATTTTAAACCTCTCACATGTGCCAAAAATATACTGCCAAGGACATTTCAGTCAAAAATCGTCATGTTGTGAGGTAAAATAAGTTGCCTCTATAAGGCAAGAAAAAGAGAAGTTAATCAGGTTAACCATTCGTTTTGGTGTTTAAATGGAATATATGACTGATAGGAGGGATTGTTTTAACTTTAAGAAAAGTTCACCCCTGGATAGCCTTAGGTGGGGATCAGACAGTGATGCCTCGATGAATCTCCTTCAAAAATACCATGGCAGGGCCAAATGGCTGGGTGCACCTGGGGATGTCTTACCCAAGTGTCACATTGACAGATAGATACACAAGTACTGGAACCATTGAAAATCTTTTCATTTTTATGCATTTCTAGGGTAAAAACAGATGGTTACATCCTAAATGCATCATATCATCATTGGTTTTTCAGGTCCAGTGTATTTTAGGCGTTTCTTTTTTTAGTGTATACTAACCTCAAACCACCTCTTCTACTTTTGCTTTAACCACATTTCCCAGGGTGCCTTTTAACAGCCAGTGTGCGGACCCACACATAAAGATCAACATATGTACATTTTAAAAACATAACATGTTGTATGATAAAACCTTGTCTACCTTTATGTGATAAAAGTCAGATAAAGATAAAGATGACTGAATGTGGGAACACTTTCTTTCTTTTCATTTATATTTAATTTCTTTACAGCCCAAAGACAAGAAGCATATCACAAAATAAAAAGCAAACCAAATGAGTATACACAAAAACTTATTCACGAAACGAAAATGTAAACAAATCACAAAAATAGACTGTAACATGTTGTTTGTCCAGCTGATACATATTATTTCTGCTTTACAAAGAATTGGTTGTCTCATTACATTAGCGAGTGACAATATTAGAGGAAATGACTTTTGGAAGTAATCTCAAAAGCTGTTTTCACTCTTGATTATTACATTTTTTTACTTCCTCTTATCCTTAGTCTTTGCCTTGTATACACATGTAATTCATAACAAAATAATTGTTCAAGATGCTACAAACATCAAGGCAGTATTTGGCAGGCCGTCATCTTTCACTCTGGTCAGAGCATTCATGCACTTCCTGATAGATGAGGTGGAGAGAAGCAGGGAAAAATCCTAAAACTGAAAATTCCCCTCACTGTAATCGTTTCAATCTGTTCTGCCAGAAGAGATTGGAGTATTTTGCTTCCCTGTTGGGGTGCTGTATATATCTCCTCCCTCCCGCTCTTATTTTCTCTCTCCCTCTCCCTTTTTCCCATTATTGCAATATGGCACTCTCCATTTCATTGTCAGTCTGGGCAGCACTGCTGTAGCATAAACTCGTTACATTGTGCCTAAAGCCCGCTGACTACATGGAGCCATATGCTCACACATCATGGATAAAACATTACATTACACCTATGTGGCCACCAGTTTCTGCTTAGGCTAGAAAAAGGGGGATAAGCAAAGAAAACTTAAGACACCTCTACACTATTCGCCAGTTCAAATGAAAGCGTTTTTCTGCACTGAGAGGGTGTGGAGCATGCAAGATTAGGTGCTGCTCCTTGTTTTGTATTATGATCCCCGAGCCCCATTTAAGGAGTTGCAGTCCCTGTTGATTGAGAGAGCCTCTTTAAGTGGCCATGGCAATTCCAACAACAACAGTCGACCTCCTCTGGCAGGAAGGAGGCCCTTAACCACAAGAGCTGGGTCTGGAGGGGTTGGGGTGGGAGGTGAGCCAGGGGGAAGGCAGCTTGCGGTCGTACATCTTGGGAAGGCTGCATGTGTTGCCCAGACAGCCCCTTAAGTGACTTCACCTCATCTCTATGGTGCTCATTACAAGCTATAGAAAGACATCCATTCAGGGCAGCAGGATAAAAAACGTACCAACTCCATCTGGAGACAAGAGGGCGTCAACATGGGCATGCTAAATTTATCGGGTTCTGTACAATACAGTGAATTGTGGAGGGTTGTATGTCTCATCATTTTTACACACTTCACTCCTCGTTGTCACAAGTATGGCAGCATGTTCAGAATTTAATTTAATCTGTAGGGTTCCAACAAATATTTACGCTATAAACTGAGAAAAAGATTCAAGTGCCTCTACAGTTGCCCTCTTTAAAATATATCACAGGATATAACTCAAAGAGGGGTACCATGACAAAGTCCACACAGCATCGAGTATTCGTTTTGAAGCCCGTGTTTACGCCGCTCCGTTTGGTAGCCAAGCAGCGGGCTCCTGCTGGGATATTAGGAAGGCTCTGCGTTCACAAGATGGAGTCTAACAGAGAGGAGAGGAAGATGGGCAGAGAACTCTTGAGACCACATTATTTTCCACTGTCGAATTCAATTGAAATGCCAGTCTTGACAAATTACACCTCCCTTCAATCTAATATCTCCCTGTAAATGCCTTTTCTCTTTCAAGTCTTGCGCTTGAATATACATGTATGACTCTGGAGTGCAGAAAGTGTTCATAGTCAGCAAATGAACCAGAGATAAAATCACTCACGCCTGCCTGTGAAATAAGCATAAAGCCAGGATTGTGCTTGTGAACTGTAGCAGGTTGAAGAGGTTTAGCCATCCAAGAGCTGCTTGCCGTAATGGCTTTGATTTGAATTTCTACACCCTTCATTAGAAAGCATTGACATTTCAAGCCACCTGTACGATATTGTCACTGGCTAACCTTTAAAAAAAGAGTGATGTGTGTTTCTTGGAGAGATAAAAGCCCAGAAACAACAACTGTCACACTGATACACTCTTTGTCTATAGTCTGCTAAAACAGACTCAACCAACTAATGAGAAAGAAACATCACAAAAGAAAGCAGAAAAAAGATCTGCACATCTTGGAGGGTTTATTTAAGTGTTTGATGGGTTTGTAGACAGGCATACAATCAGGTATGTAGGATGCTTCAAAGATGCATCATTCCACCAATCGTATCTATTGAACATGAACGTTTAATACTACATACTGCATAATATATGTAGTTTGTAGGGTCCCAAAAGACCTGCAGGAGATAAATACAAATATAAGCTTCTCATGAGAAACAACTTTGATTTAAGAACATCAACATTGCAAACAGGGTGGGCTATATTATGTCAACATTTTCCTCACTCTTCCTCTTTTCTGTACATCATATTTACAATTCATTTTCTAAAGTCTGTTGCTAAAATACACCCTTATCACGGCTGACTGTTCCTGTTGACAGAATAAATAATTTTGAAGTTTTTCAGAGGTGCACCTGTATTTCAGTCACAAAGAACTTGGCCTTTTTGGCACTGATGTGGCTTTTATAACTCATATATCAACGTGATGATTGCCAGAACTCTAACATTGCTGCACTTAAATAAATATGACCCACATTCAGTGGCGACTTGTCATTAGATCAGCAAAAATTAATTAAAATAATAATTCCCCAAATATGTTTAAATATATGTTTAAATATATGTTTAAAATATATGTTAAGATCATGTTAAGCCGTCTGTACATTGCTGCTTCGGACTGCGTTGTTCTGATTAGTGGCCGCTCTCTTCTCACTGTGAAAATGAAGGTGTACTGAAAACTACACTGCGCATCTTCAGAGTAGTTTTTCATTCAATGTGTGCAGCAAAAAAAAACACAAGTGGGGCAAAGCGCTCCCAGCCCCACAAAAACGTCATCTCATAAGTTGTGCTGTGAAAAGTGTAGTTATTAAGAGGAGACGAGAGAGCTTAGTGTACAACACCAGCGGTGAATAATTAAAAACTGAAAATGAAAGAGGTTGACCATCTGCTGGAGTTTTGTGAGGGAAAGTATAGTTTATGTTGATTGTCTGTGTTTAGCCTTTAGGCTATCGATCTGCTGGAACGATTGTTATTGTAACCACGGTGACGAGGGTCGGTGTTTTCCTTAGTCTGGAGTTTTCATGCTGAGGCATTACGGTTGTTGTTATTGTTAAGTTTCGCTTTGTGATAGTGCTCTTTACTCCATGTATTAAGGTACAAGAAGCCCATATGTAAATATTTAAATTGTTCGTGCCCCACAATTTTTGTACATAAAAATGTTTGGTCTGGTTTCTACTTGTGATTAAGTTACCTGAGTGTTTATATAGTTTTACTTTATGTTTCTCTCTCCCATATGGCAAGCACATTTGCACATAAGGGTCAAGTTTCAGTTTTACTGGAAAAGGAATTGCTTTCACCATCAAACACTACCTTTTTATTCCAAATCTTGTATTTTAACATCATTTTGACCATGACAGACATCCTCCTGTGTTTGCAAACTCTTTAATAAGCACCTGCTAAATATATGGAATATTTAGACAAATAGATAGATAGATAGATAGATAGATAGATAGATAGATAGATAGATAGATAGATAGATAGATAGATAGATAGATAGATAGATAGATAGATAGATAGATAGATAGATAGATAGATAGATAGATAGATAGATAGATAGATAGATAGATAGATAGATAGATAGATAGATAGATACTGTGGATGTTACTAACTAAATCAAATCTGATTTAAGCTTTTTCTCATATTTCATCATTTATGATATCCATATTCACATTCTGGCCCTCATTAACATATTCCATTTTGATCAATATTTCATATCCCATGTTCCATATTCACTTTTTTAATTACCTACTAATTCTGTGTATTAGCACATTTTTCATATTCATTTGCATGCTTCATGCTCTTTTTTTAATTTTAAGCTTTTTGTAGCTTTTAGTTTTTTCTTTATGGTTTAGTTGCAAAACCACTTTTCCTTTTTTTTAACTCCACATTACACAGTCCATGCAAACAGAAACTAAGCACCGGTTTATAATCTGGTTACAGGCCAACAAAGGCATTTTACTGGAAAACCCGTATACGACCCCAAAACACTTAGCAGCCCTTTGTTGATCAAATTATCTCAATTTCCTACTTCACCCATTTCATAGGCTATAATTCAAACTTGGAGTCCAATACCTTTTGAAAGAATTGGACATTAAATCCGCTCCATTGAGTGCAAACTTCCAGACAGTGGTCAGTAGTGTGGATTTGAAGGTAATCTAACAAAATCCACACTATTACCTGAACTAATAAGAGCTCTGACTGTCATATATCCAAGTTTTTGAGGTCACTATTCTTTTCATCCTTGCTCCTTCCATGACTTCTAACGTCAATCAAGCCACTGATTTGAGTGGGTTGTGCTCTGCAATATTTCGAAAGCACACTGGGAGGCAATTAGAACAATGATTACCAGCATCCAGAAAAAGAGTGAAGACAGGCAAAGAAAGTGCTGACATGTGTGAGGTGAGCTGTGCCAGGCTCTGAAAATGTGCCCAGGCAAGCACATGTATGTCGGGGGTCTCTGAGCGCACACCGGCTGCTTTCTGCTCAAGCAAGTTGTGTGTTGAGCAGTGGCAGGTGAGAATGCTTCGGGAGGCCATGTGCTGCAGTGCTGCCATCTTTAGCCCCGGGTTTGGGCCAGGTACACAGCAGCTGTTTGTCTCTGCGGGCAAATAACTGTCACACAAATACACATGCATGCCAATCAAAATGATGCCAGATAAGAGGAAATATCTCTGCTGGCTCAGGATTGAAACGTCATCCTTTTACTTGGGGGTAATATGATTTAAACATAGTGTTACATTTAAATACACAGCCATAGACAAGACACACAGGAACACACACATCAAGTCACCACAGCCACTGTCTATTTTTACCAAAACAATCCAATTAAATGAATGCTTAAATAATTGAACATTGTAATACAATTATTGTAACTGTAATATAAAACCTCTCTGCACTTTTGTGTTCAGTGGATTCGGTGCTATTTTATTCAGAGCGAAAATAATCCCCATGATGCACCAAATGCCAGGCTAAAGATCATTTATCTGGATGAGCGTTGTGCTTCTTAATCTGGGTCTAAATAAGATCAGGATCAGCATCGAGATGATGCTGATTTGGTGATATTATTGGATATTGAGTGGTAATATTTAACACAGGGGTTTTTATGAATCAATAATATGGAATCAGGTATAAAAGGGATAAAAGAGATTTACAGCATATATTTATGTAGTGTTTAAGTACATTTTCCCTCAATTAGTACAGGCTACACTTTTTCCTCTCTCCACACACTCAACTAATGGCAACAGCATACTTGTTCTTCCTCGCAATCCTCCAGAAACATACTCACACATACACAAAAACACACACACACACACACACACACACACACACACACACACACACACACACACACACACACACACACACACACACACACACACACACACACACACACACACACACACACACACACACACACACACACACAGCTATGCTACCTTATGATGTCTGAATGTATTACACTGTACATATGGTTGCTGCTTATAAAAGCGTTCAACATATTTTGAAACGTTTTGAAATATTAAGCTTAACAGCTGCTTCAAGTGCAAGTTAATCCACTCTCGTTTACGTGCTGTAATCTAATGGCCATTTCCTCGACTCCATGGTTGTCATTACTTGATTCATGATGTGAATATCTCTTTAATGTTGGAGATGTGATATTTGGTATGACCTTGTTCTTTAATCTGGAAGAAATCTGTTCCAGGAATGCAGAGCAACAAGCTGTGGGAAAAAAATGTAACTGTTAAAGAATAAGCAGACCCCAGCTGTGTGGATGTATATAATATAATTGGCCCGTGGATGTGAACTGAATTCAACAGGCAGGTCTGCTGCAGAATATATTGCTTCATTAACAGGAGCAGAGCATATTGTAAAAAGCTGTGGTGGGGTTTCATGTAGTGTTGGAATAAATGCTATGGTTTCATATCAGCGAACTGGGGTTATGTCTTGTAGAAGAACAAATGTTGGCCATTATATTATAATGGAGGGTCATGTAAACCTATAGCTACAAGCCAAAACCATGATACTCTGTCAGTCTGCACTGTATGCTTTGTGCTGTCTTTTCTGTACTTTTTCTATGTGCCATTATCTGAATCCAATGCATTTATGCAACATAGAGAAAATCTACTGTGATTTATGTTGTCCAATCGTGCTGTACAACAAATGTGTTAAGATATGCAACATAACTATTGTATGATTTGCTTTTAATTTTACAACACACACTCTTGTGTTTAAGTACATTAGTGTAACATCATCAAATGATGAGATGTTCTTAAAAAGATAAACCCCTGACTGAACCAGTTTTGTTCCTCTGCATTTAAATTGTGTACCAAACGTTTACTGACTTACTATATTGCTTTATAAATGTAATGTTTTGTTGTATGTTCAATTTACTTACTTAGAATTAGCCTGTTTGCCCCCTACTGCCTACTATGAAGCATGACAGACATGGATAACACATTGAATCATTCATGCGTTCTCCTCCCCAGTCCTGCTGAACTGTGTGATGCAGTGTATCCTGGTTTCCTTGAGATGAGTTCAGGGCCAATGACAAGGACACCAGCTTTGTATGAACGAAAGCTGAGTTGAAAGAATTTCTCAGACATCTAGTCCTTAAAAGCAGCTTAAGAAAAAAAAAAAATCTAAAAAATTTCACTGGAGAAATTAACTCATCCCAAGAGATATGGCTAACAACAGTATAAAAACAAATGAGAAATAATATGACAAATGTATAATAGCCAGGGAAAAAATCGTTGGCCCAAGAAGTGTGCCTTGAGGCACACCATGAAATCAGTGAAGCTGAAAGAAAGTATCACAAATTGAGAGTGAAAGGAGTATGTTTGACAGTTCAAATGAAAAAAAGGTCAGAGAGAGCCACAGAGAAACCGAAAAAAAGGAGGAACTATTATGCCCATGGGGGGAAATTTTCTTGATTAATATGTCATAGATTTCTTCAACCAGAAGGGGGAGCTGTTCCATGTCTCTGAGTGAAATACATTGTGTTATTGGGTGATAGAGCAGTGTTTTAGAAAATATTTTCCAAATGGGCAATCCTTCCCATTACCTTTCTCCCTTAAGCCTAGTCACAAACTGAAGGAGAATACAGCACTTTAATACTTTGCTTTCATAATCATGCTCTTTGAAAGTACAAACAAGCATTCACTTCTTATACCAACACACACACACAGCCTTTTTCAAAATGTAAATGATATAAATGTCACATTTTTCCACCTAAGGTGAATACTCTTTCAATTCCCTATTCTTTAAAAAAAAAGGTTATTTACCTTATCCTCTCCTTCATCCCCCGTTTTATGATAATATGCAACAACCCCCAGATTATTTTAAGACACGTAATGTAATTTAAGGGTCTTAATCCTATCTCCTGATACAGCCACCATGTGACGTCATCTTTTAGACTCAAATGACAGATGTTGGCCTTTACGCCTGTTTGGATTTCTATGAAGTCACCGGAACAAATTTCCCTATTAGTTGGGCTATGTACAAACTATGAAGACCGCTGCAATGAGCAGGGAAGTATCTCTGCATCCCTACCTGTTGGATCTACCCTTTTAATCACAGGAGTATGCAGTACCAGACTTTGGTTCACTAAATTAACTGATATTAAACTCACAATCTCTGAAAATAGAGGACTGTGGCATGATTTAAGAGCCTGGTTAACTGTTTTTCAGCTGAATCTCATTCCATGTATGTTCAGAGTCATAGTTTCTTGGCAACAATACAACGAAATTAAAGTTACACCAATGCAACTTGCAATGTTTGACCATAGGGGCCGAAAAACATTACAGCTTTAAGTCTTGAGTATTAGCTTGTAAAGGAAGGCTATCACTAAGCTGTTGGCAAACAACTGTCCCTTCTACCCCAAGATGTTTTTTAAGCAGGGACTTGGTAAACACGTCACAGTCCTCTTCATAATTAATCTTTGATTGCAGGTAAGAAAATAATATTTCTTCACAGTTCAACTTTCTACTGTTTTGCTGGGCAGCCTACAGTTAGCTTGTTATTGGAGTGTAGCCATATACTGTGCCAGTACAATCCTAACTTTTACATTTTTGTTTATGATTCAGAACATTAAAGTCATACAGGAGACTGTAACTTTTTATAAAACAAATGTTCCCCTAAATATACAGTGGGGCAAAAAAGTATATAGTCAGCCACCAATTGTGCAAGTTCTCCCATTTAAAAAGATGAGAGAGGCCTGTAATTTTCATCATAGGTACACTTCAACTATGAGAGACAAAATGAGAAAAAAAAATCCAGAAAATCACATTGTAGGATTTTTAATGAATTTATTTTCAAATTGTTGTGGAAAATAAGTATTTGGTCAATAACAAAAGTTCATCTCAATACTTTGTTATATACCCTTTGTTGGCAATGACAGAGGTCAAACGTTTTCTGTAAGTCTTCACAAGGTTTTGACACACTGTTGCTGGTATTTTGGCCCATTCCTCCATGCAGATCTCCTCTAAAGCACTGATGTTTTGGGGCTGTCGCTGGGCAACACGGACTTTCAACTCCCTCCAAAGATTTTCTATGGGGTTGAGATCTGGAGACTGGCTAGGCCACTCCAGGACCTTGAAATGCTTCTTACGAAGCCACTCCTTCATTGCCCTGGCGTTGTGTTTGGGATCATTGTCATGCTGAAAGACCCAGCCACGCTTCATCTTCAGTGCCCTTGCTGATGGAAGGAGGTTTTCACTCAAAATCTCACGATACATGGCCCCATTCATTCTTTCCTTTACACGGATCAGTCGTCCTGGTCCCTTTGCAGAAAAACAGCCCCAAAGCATGATGTTTCCACCCCCATGCTTCACAGTAGGTATGGTGTTCTTTGGATGCAACTCTGCATTCTTTCTCCTCCAAACACGACGAGTTGAGTTTTTACCAAAAAGTTCTATTTTGGTTTCATCTGACCATATGACATTCTCCCAATCCTCTTCTGGATCATCCAAATGCCCTCTAGCAAACTTCAGACGGGCCTGGACATGTACTGGCTTAAGCAGGGGGACACGTCTGGAACTGCAGGATTTAAGTCCCTGGCGGCGTAGTGTGTTACTGATGGTAGCCTCTGTTACTTTGGTCCCAGCTCTCTGCAGGTCATTCACTAGGTCCCCCCGTGTGGTTCTGGGATTTTTGCTCACCGTTCTTGTGATCATTTTGACCCCACGGGGTGAGATCTTGCGTGGAGCCCCAGATCGAGGGAGATTAGCAGTGGTCTTGTATGTCTTCCATTTTCTAATAATTGCTCCCACAGTTGATTTCTTCACACCAAGCTGCTTACCTATTGCAGATTCAGTTTTCCCAGCCTGGTGCAGGTCTACAATTTTGTCTCTGGTCTCCTTTGACAGCTCTTTAGTCTTGGCCATAGTGGAGTTTGGAGTATGACTGTTTGAGGTTGTGGACAGGTGTCTTTTATACTGATAACGAGTTCAAAAAGGTGCCATTAATACAGGTAACGAGTGGAGGACAGAGGAGCCTCTTAAAGAAGAAGTTACAGGTCTGTGAGAGCCAGAAATCTTGCTTGTTTGTAGGTGACCAAATACTTATTTTACCGAGGAATTTACCAATTAATTCTTTAAAAATCCTACAATGTGATTTCCTGGATTTTTTTTTCTCATTTTGTCTCTCATAGTTGAAGTGTACCTATGATAAAAATTACAGGCCTCTCTCATCTTTTTAAATGGGAGAACTTGCACAATTGGTGGCTGACTAAATACTTTTTTGCCCCACTGTACATAGGCTAACGAAGCTAATTGCTGTGCTGTAGATTTCTGTTGTATAGGGCTATTGTCTATGTTTTCAAAGTGGGAAGTCTTTTTTCAGAAACTAGAAAAAGGACATAACTTTTGAGTTGCTTGTCTTATCCACTATTACCCAAAATGTTACGTTTTTTTAAAATCATGTTTAATAATATTATTACACATTCCATTTTTACTAGTTTTTTTAAAGTATTTAATCATTGATCGAGATATCCCTCCTGGTTGCCATCTGATGTGAACATCTGTTGTGAACGTATTTATTGTCAAGTCAGATTATTTGTAATTTAAATTGGGTATAAGAGTATTTTGATGATCTGGAAATGTTTTCAGACGAGGGGTAGAGTGCTTATACCTTACATAATTATAGTTAATGCCGACTTTGCACCTTAACCTGAGCATTACAAACTCATTAGGTCAACTTCAAAACATAAAAACATATGATGTTGTATATGGAAAAGAGTAGTGAACACATTTTTTAAAAATGTTGGTAGTTTAGGTCATTATTTTAAAGAACAACAGTGAGTATACTCACAAAAAGCTGAACAAAGCTGTGGTGTTTGTATTATTTTGAATACTCATTAGTATCAACATGTTATTTGACTCAATGACAATATCGATAAAGCTCTTTCAATATTGAGATTTTGACGACAGAACTGTCACTTGTTATGCTATTAAATATGTTGAGTCTGCGCATAATGTTAGTGAAACTGAGTGAAGCTGAGTGGTTGTTTTTGAATGAAATCCCACACCATATTTTAGTTTTTGCCTGAGCACACAGGCGGCCAGGATCCAAACTTCCGTGTGACTCCACACCCTGTTTTCCGGGGAGCCGGTGGAGATCCAGCCCTTCAACACGCTGCTCTGTTACGTCCCGACCGTGAGCAGTGAGGTGGACGCGGTGGAGATTTCTCCTTCTGGTCGGATCTTATCTTTTCCACCACCAAGCTCTTTCTACTCTTTTCCCCGCTTGACGTATATTGGAGTAGGGAAGTCTGCGCATTGGTGCTCAGTCGCTCGCAAAACGTTTCGCCCTTGCGCTGCGCCTAGGTGGCAATGGATTGATTTCAGTGATTTTTCTCCGACCTCTGCCTCGACCAAGTTGAGAAAACAGTCTCTCTAACCTGCGGCTCTCTCTTTCCAGCTACATGTTTCATCCAGCCACTTTTAAAAGTACCTGGCTCCGAATGTCTGTGCACATTTTAGGACTTTGAACTTTTTTCCGCTTGTGCATTTGAAGGAGGTGGCCGAGGATTTTAAGGATTGCATTTTTTTGAAGCTTCTCCGGGGTTCCTGAAGCCTGCAAAGATTTATTCGTGAAAAGTGATGGCCGAGCGGGGAGCTCTGTCGCTCCTCTCTCTCCTCTGTCTCACCTTTCTGTACACCGAGACCACCGCGGCAAAGCATGTCGACAAAGGTAATGTCTTAAAAACACTGATGTTATTTTGCTGTAGATGTAAGCTTCTTTACGCCTCAATTGAAGAAACTTACGACATTACATCACGAGTTGTAAAAAAAGGAACACACAGAATACTGCTGGCTGTGAAAACCAGACGTTGAGCTAGGTAGCTAATTCTGCTGTGTTTAGGTCATCTACTCCCTCACCATTTACACAACTTTGAAAGTAGGCTACTTTTCCATAGCAGAAACACAATTTACTCTAAAACCATCCCTGTCTAAAGAAGTAAAGCAACACGCTTTTTCCACTCCGTCCTTTTGTCTTTGCATAGAAGCTGTTGAGTCAGATCTTCAGATTGTTTGTCATTCAAATGATTCCTACACATGCGGTTTAGTTGTTTCACAAATATGTACTTGGCACATGAATGCACATAGTGTTGCATTCGTATTTAAAATGCTACATATCACATTGTGTTTGTTGAATTAAGGTTTTTTGCATCTACCTGCGTTTAAATGGATCTGTGGTCATGGTTATGCAAATGATGGCAGGAACTTTCCTCTTAAAAAAATCAGAGTAATTGGAGCTCACTGTCAGGTAATAAGCTAGCATCATCAGTCCAACAGACATCTCATTACCTGGCGTCAATACATGTTTAGCTGATGGATAAACAGACTCCAATTAATTTGCTCCTGTTAATTGTTTTGAAGTGAGATCACTGCACTGCAGTCTCTGCCTTATTCCACCTGGTGATATTTTGTAGTAAGATATTTCACTGATATTAGAAGTTATTTCTTAATATAAGAGGTATTGATTTGAGTCTGTATGTTTCAGTCTAACTTACCACGATATGTTGTAAGCACTCCAAACCATGGCAGGAGTGCCTGAGATAAATTGGCCAGCAATGAAAAGAAAATGTCTTTCCAGCAGGCATTGGAGTGCACAGCTCCAGCTCATATCACATACCCCATTGTGACAGAGTCACATCTTTATCATTTAAGCTGTTAGACTCCATCAAACACAACAGTATGTGGTCTGGAAAATTGTACATGTATAACTGACTTTTCTTTGCTAGATGGCCCAGTTTCTTCCATCATTCTCGTGATATGCAAAACAGTTGTGTGTGTCCATGTGCCTTTTGAAAGCTTGTTACTTATTTTAAAAAGAATGAATGTGCATTGAAGACAGGCCTTGGAGTGACAGGCCTGTGCTAGCTGCTGGGCTCTCTGGCGTGTGGAGCCTGATGAAAGACCCTCTCCTGCATGAAAAAGCGCTTTGCAGTAGTGGAAGGGGAGATAGAGAGGGAGAAGGAGAGAGAGAGAGAGAAAGAGTGAGGGAGAGGAAAAAAGCCCCTCCTTGCCTTTGCAGGAGATCACTACAAAAGAGAGGGATGGGGGTAGGGTGAAACAGGCTGACTGTCTGGAAAGTAATAAAACCAGGAGATTAAGGGGACCTGGGAGTTCCTTTGGGAGCTTTGATTGATTCCAGAGAATTGGACTGGGACCCACACGCAGAGAGAGTCTCAAATTACTAATTGTGGGGTCCCCTTCTCTGGAAATATCTGTTTATTCAAAACACATTTGTCGGAGGCACTGGCTGTTGCCGGAACGTATCTTTCTCAAAGTTGGCAGCCCTCACTTAGAGATATCAATCTCATATATGTAATTGCTAGTCTTACCTTTTTCTTTAACCTGTAAAAGTTTAGCCTAACAGCTGCTATTTCATCTATCCACTTCCTTATTAGCTCCTACAAGTTGTCAGAACTTTTAAATAATGGCTCAAAAAGTTTGGCTTTTGTGGATAAGTCATTGTTAGAAGAGTGTAAAGTCCATTTAGGCTCTATCTTATCTTTGTAATCCTGCTGGGAGGGAATAGTGTGCTGATTGTCTCCCAGCAGACAATGCAAATAACTTGCTGAAATGTGTCAACATTTGGCAACCCTCTCTGCTCTTACTGACCACTCACCAGGGTTTTATCCTCACAGACCACCTCAGGTGCAACCAGACTTTTATAAACAACTGTTGTTTTCTTTGGTGCATTTAAGTTCTTCTCTTTGAACTCTGCTGCTAAGAACATAATTTACCACCTTTTGTGTTGTTCTGTTTGGACAGCCCTGGTGGTCCTATGTCGTAGTTTGTGGATAACATATACGAAGGCCTAACAATGGATTTTATGAATCCTGAATTTCAAGGATAATTCAATTATCACCCCTTCCCCATGATGTGTATGTGATGTGTATGCAGTGTGGTAAAAATGTTTCTCTTTAGCCATTGTAATTGATGAAGTTGTAAAATCTCATTTTACAACTTCATCTTCAGCTCAAAGATAGCATCATCTTTTCCACATGCACACATCATCTTGTGAAGAGTAGCGAAAGAGCGTCATGCAGAGTCACCTGCTGTCTGCCGTATAGAATATGTTGTTTACTGATCCTTTATTTATGGGCTACAATCACTCATAAAGTCCTAATGACCTCCATCCACCAAAAGACGGGTAATTGCACACTTGGCCAAGTGTTTGATTCATTTGTTTCACTAATGAAACCGTCCTATCAGGATGTGCTATTGATTTGCTATGGATACTTATATGGAGGCTAGGTTTGTTGCTTCTCTATGTGCTCGTGTAAGAGGTGGTGTGGAAAGGTCAGCAGATCACAACTTGTTTGTGCACATGGTATGTGGGGCTGAAAACGAAGGCAATTATTGAAAAAATAATGATAACTGTCACAGCCGTTTATCACATGCAATTGGCAGAATAATCAATGTCCTTGAATAGATGTCATTACATCTGATGTTGCATCTTTTGGGTGATTGATGGTCAGTGTAATCATCGGCTTTTAGCTGATATTGTAGCATAATAACAGCGCTATTGGCTGTTATTTCATGTAACAAGGGTCTCCACTTTGTTGATTTGCCCACATATTGCTGTCATTTAGAGCAATCTCTATAGTGTAGGCTTAACTGCAGGATTCATGGAGACGTAGTGCAGCCAAACTACAGTAAGGCATCATCGTTTGCACCATGAAAATACTGCACGCCTTGAAACCTACATGGTTGATCCATTAACGTATCAAACTTTCATGCCTCAGCTGTTATTCTTAAAGTTTAATGCTTGAGATTTAATCTACATGAAATCTCCTCCACACTAGTATCCCATATTTATCCGTATGTTTATTGATTGCTTTTCAGCATGCTTTTTAAAATGGTTTCTGTTCACTGCTATTGTTAGCCCCTTGTGTATTTCAGACATACACTGGGTTTAGCTGGCTGGCTGCTTGTGATAGTGAAGGGATGGTTGTTTAGTGTAGAGAAAAGCCAAGGGTCATGGTCTAAAACCCAGAGCGGATCATGGACAAGTCTATGGCTTCTGCTGCTTCCCTGAAGATGAAATTGCCTCTGTCAGAGCTACTTCTTGTTGTGTGGTGCAGCAAAACACCACTCAAGTCAGCTTTTCCTGTCTCTCACTGCAGCCTGTATAACAGCCTCTGATTCTGCTACACATTCAGAGGCTTTCTTAAGGCTGTATCAAGTTTTGCCTATATTCATTTTTACGTATTTTTTTTAAGGTTGTTTTTCTTTCTAGATATCGTGAATTTTTGCTGGATATGAGGGTTCAACTATATAGTGTTTTTTTTATTGTGAACCGCCTGTAAAACAATCCACATTTTACTGCACTGAAATTAATTCATATTCCAACACCCAACATCATAGCACAACTGGCTTCGAGAGCTCATATAATCACAAGGGCTCATATCTTTGTGTTTTTAATAGTCAGTAGGTGCTTACACCAATAGCATTTACCACATTTTCCTACATACTGATATTAGCATAAATATCTATATTTTGAAATGAATTCAAACCGTATTCCCAAGCCCTACATGTTTGTTGTTTTTTTTGGTCGTGCCACAGGTTGTGTATGGTAAATGTGTCCACACAGGTGTAAAAAAACCAACAGAAAACAAAGGTTTCTCTCTATTTAAGGATGTTGGAAATACACTTCTCTGCCATTCATACACTGGGTGTAAGATATATTGAAATTTCATATTAACCAGCTATGCTTTTTTATTTAAATATGTTTCACCATGAAGCAGCATGTCCACCAATTCTATAAAGTTCGTCCTGACAGAGAATAAAGGCTGTTATTTTTGTTTTTTTATACAACTGTTCTTTTAATCTACTTTTCCTGGGGAACCCTACTCCCCGGACACAGGAAAATCCTTTGATTGAATGTGGTGCAGAAAGAGGAATGTGTTTATGTGTGATGTCCTGAACCATCAGCTTTCTCTGTACTTTGAAAGCCAGCCTATTTGGTGATATGATTGGTCAGTTCACGAAGAAAAGCGGCTCACATCAAGTGTGCTCCTCTTAAAAGCCAAACTTCACTCATCCTCAGATGTGTTCCTGCTGTGACTAAAAAGATGTCAGACGCCGCACCTTTCCAATCCGGCTGCTGCATGTCTTCTTTGTGTCTCCTGGCCCTTTCATGTCAAAACAAAAAAGCTGAAAAACACTTTGGAGGAGTAAGGAAAAGTTGAATAGTACCAAGAAGCCATAAAGCTGTCCATACTGCCTTGTGTGATGAGTCCTTTGAGACTTTATGGTAACCTGGGGGACGTTGCTTCAACAATATTGTTATCTTTTACTGGAGACGTAGCTAGAAACATGTTTGCATAGCAGATTTCCACAGCTCCTCTAGCATTCTTTGTAAAAATAGAACAGAAATATGACATTTCTAATTCACAGTGGTGCTGCTGTGTCCTCCAGGCTTCCCTGTTCTGCTGTGATTGAATGATGCTTAGGCTTAATGACCACTGGGAGAGCGGCCTTTTTTGGTTTCCATGGAGCTGACGCACATAGCAGCAGTGAGAGCAGAGCATAAAACATAGACTGAAATCATGGCTACATGTCAATAAGAGGTTGTTTTTTTTCTCACTTCAGCTATAAGGTGACTTCTCAACAAGTCCTGGTCAAGCTCTGTTCCTCAAGCGGTGTTACAATGTTGCAGTTGTGTTGTGTTATTCTGCAATGTTGTGTGTGTTTTGTAGGGGCATGGTGTTGGGATTAAGGCTGTGTCAACAAACAATATAAACCATTTTTGGACTTTTTATTCATCTTTTATTTTGGATGTACAGCAGAATTTCAATGAGTTCAATGTTTTGAACACCTTTTTTTACCTTGAAATCATTTGACAAAAAATATATATAACCAAATTGCTAACTGAAGCTTGGCATTGTTTAGCCTTTTACTGCATGCAGGAAAAAAAACTGTAGCAGTCAAGCTAGCGTGTTCCAGTGGAAATTCTCTATAACTGCAGCATGACACCAGCAAATGGCAGTGAGGGCATTGACTTTAAATGTAAGAATTTTATTGCAAGAATTATTTTTCCCCTGACATTCAAGCAAGGCCTCGAAGGAAAGGGCTTTGTGGCCTTGCAAAAGGAATCATTGTACAAGCACAGCAGGACAGTGAAGACTTTTTTTCCTTAACATTTTTCTCAAACTTTTGCTATTTTGGTTCTGCCGAGCTCCTGTTGTGGTGTCTCCTGTCGGTAGTGGCAGCTGCATAGGATTATGACACATGCAAGCTGTGCTTGTCAGATGAGCCTGGGCTAATGAGTGCAAGGCTCCGTTATATGCTGAACTGTTTTTACAGCCATGTGGGGCAAATTACAGACATTTCATATTAAAATAAGATCAAGACATTTTAAATGTTTCATTTTTAAGTTTTGTAAATGTTTTACTTTTATATCATTTACTCAGCTGTTGAAGGGAAAATAATGACTTTGTTTCTGCTTTTTGTTTTTATCAACAGATTCCATTAAATCAACAATGACAATGTTTAATGATATCAATTGGTATTTGTATCAACTACCAATTACTGGTACTTCACATTTCTATTAAGTGTAATAACTTACATGGAAAGCAGGAGCATTAAGAAAGGCATATATGCAGCTCTGGGTTTATTTTATGGGGCTTAACTACACAAAGAACAGATTGGAGTAGGTGACAATACCTTTTCTTTATCTTGTTTCAGATGTTGGCAAGTCGTTGCCCAATCACTTGTTTACTCTTACGAACCTAAATATATTGAGCCTAATGTATGTTTTTGTACTGGTGCTGGTTTCTTTCCTGGCAACAGCCCTTGTCGTAAATTAAGAGGGACTCCTGTTCTTCTTGAATTAATAACCTTCATTTAATTGCACTTTACCTGCTGGAGTTCCAACATCCTGCAGCTATCAGACATGAATTTATTCTCTGTCGACTTCTTGGAAGACGTCCAGGGTGATGAATTAACCTGAACGTCTTCTCCATAATGTAGCTCATGGTGTTGTGCAGTTGTTAAGTAGCTAGTGCTTCAAAGAGAGTGCAGGGAAAAACAAATAATCAATGCAAGTTCTCCAATATAATGACTTATGTTCATTATAAATATCCAGTGTGGCTAGAGCAATTTTAATCTTGTTATTCCCAATACAGGGTTGTTTTTATGGATCTTTTGTCCCCCAGCTGAACTACTTACAACAACTTCTGTTGTTGTTTCTAACCTCAAACAGTCATTTTCCCTTTACTCATCATCTTACCCGTGCTAGTTTTACTGGTATGTGTTTGTGGGATAGATATTACGTTCACCCATAAAGTATCAATCAGCCATGAACACACAGAGCCTCTCAGCCTTCATTCAGTCAAAGGGACTTTTCATGTGCTGAAAGGGTGTGGGGGCAGTCAGTCACAGAGGGAGGATTGTGAGCACTGCTCAATCGAGCTGGCTGCCATCGTCTTGTGCCTGGCCTGTGGCTCTTGGCAGCTTTAGACGTGGTGGGATGTGTGTGTGTATATGTTTGGGTGGGTATTTGTATAGGCGTATGCCACCCATCTGGGGTTGAACAGCTGTTTTATCAACAAAGTTCTGAAAGTTTCCTTTCTTGGACTCAATATCCCTCTTCAAAAAGAAAACCTACTTTCACTGAGAAGATGGCGAGATAGACTATTTTGATTAAACCTTAATTTTTTTCTGTATAGCAGCTTGCAACCTTGGTGTCATTGACCCATTATCATGCGGTTTGCACATATTTTGAAATACAAAAAGTTGGGGCTGGAGTTAACCTTGTATATTATTTAAGCCGATCTTCCTTTTTATCTCAATTATCTTTATTTAGTTAAATACAAAAATACAACATCACAGAGATGTCAATTGAGGTTGGTATTAGTGTGGTGAGGGTTTGTCAAAGAACTTTGATTTCCAAAATATGCTTAGGAAAGGATTTTACAAGTTTCACATACCTTAAACCCTCATGGTTCCCAATGGAACATTTTGTGCACTGGAAAGCCTTGTTGAGATTGTTTTACACAACTTTCCTAAATGGCACACGTAACCCAATGTAATATGGATGCTCAACTTCAACCAAGATTTCTTTATAGTGTAGTTCAAAAGTTAATGAGCTGCTGCAACTTGAGTGAGCTATTCTGTTTGAAGTTTATGTTTTCACCTTTTTCTTGGTCTGTTTTACAAGGCGCAAACCGGTTTGTCCACTTTATGTAGTGAAAATCCATAGAAACCACTTACATTTCAAGCACAGTAGGCATTGGTTGTTTAGGCTTCAGCAAGACTAGAAGACGTTGTCATTTTTTGTCCTACACAGTACTTTTCCATGGCACCGTCCTAGCATGCTAAGCACAGCTGGGCCGTAGACTCTCAGACATTACGTTTAAACACTTAAGGGTTTAGTGCTAAGACCAGCAAAGGCTCTGTTCTTGTCGTGTTTATATCAGCTCGTGTCCCAGTTCCTCTTGGAGCCCCCTCCACTCAACCTCCCAGGATTTATTTTGATTTCACCTGCTGCTATGGTGACCCCTGGACAAATTCTCCTGTTATTAACTGATGTTTCTGCTGCTAAATCCAAGCTGAAACGATTCTTTGAAAGGTTCAGCATCAGATAGAGGCTCCTTTGTGCCACTGGGAGCTCCCCTTTGGCATGGGGCTCCACTAGCTGCAGTGACTGCTTACCATGTTATTGGAGCCAGTCCCTCCTCAGCTCTGAGCTCATGTAAAGCTAACAGAGGTCAAGAGTGGCAGCTGAAATGGTGAAATTACGGCTTTATGCCTTTTTAATACTTTGCCATGATGTAATGGAATTGGCCGTTTCTTTTGATTCAGCTTTTTTGGCCTTTCACAGTAGATTAAATGTGTCCTTGAGTGGCAGTTACTTGAAATAGGATGGCTTTCCTTTTTTGTTCTAATACAAAATATAATTAACCTTGGCTATATGTAATTCTAATTGCTTCTTGGAATTTGATTTTAATACCCAACTGTAGTGAATATATGTTTACTAATGTCATGAGTTCAGTAAGGTGTTGTTGGGGCTTCTTTTTCATTACAATATCATAAAAACGTTTTTAAATTGAACCATTGATAAATTCACCGTAGTGAAAAACAGTTTAAATGCACGTGGGCCGAGAATGATAAAAAAATGTTAGTTTTTTTTCTGGCAAAATCACAAATGAAAATTAATCTTGCTGTGTTTGATCAGCATTTGAAATTGGTCTGGATTTCATTTGGAGGAAATCTGCTGGTGAGTGTTTGCAAAACTGGACCCGTTAATTTTTGCTGGGGACTACTCTTCCTGCCATGAACCTGGATAACTGATTAAAGCATTAAAATGAGACCTCACTTCCTTGCCTCCGTTTTGAGTGTCCTTTTCCTCATGTGAATTCAAGTCCTTGACCTTTCGGGAAGATGATAATCTCTGCTAGTACCTTTTTTATGGAGTCTGATAGAAGAAAAGGTTTGGCTGTGATATGAAACTGAAGACAGTGAGAAGTATCAAGTTATGTTACTGACGGGCTTACACAACACAGGAAGATTGCACAATATAACCTTTATTGCATGATGCCTCAGATCATTTGTCTTATATGCAAGAGTGATGAAATCATTGGAATAACAACAAGGTGAAAAATGAATTTTGTTCACCTTCTTTGGCACCATGCCAAACCAAGACCTTCACTACAGCTTCGCTTCAGTTGCTGCTCAATGAAGTCCTATTGAAACCAAGAGCAGCATCTGGGACCACGGTCTCTTGAGCTAAATACAGACATGACCGTCCTCTGTCTGACACGGAGGAAGAGGAGGATGAGCTTGGTATGAAGGATAAGCTCCTAGAGGTGAGGATTTCCATCCAGCTGGAAGTGTACACAAGGGGCAGTGATGGAAAGCAGCTGCATCAATTCCCTCTGATTCTTTAACCATTGTCCCTTGAACCTTGACACTTGTTCCCCCACGACTCCTCCTCCTGCGCCTGTGACAGGTCACTCAGCCACAGCACCAGCATGGTTGCAGAGTGGATTGCAGCCAGCAGGGAGCACCTGCGGAGGAATAGCAGGCAAGCAGCATTCCATCACAGGACCTCGAGACACAGATGTCATATGAGACACGAGGGACGTGTTTGCAGTGGGGGATGGGGTGGGAGGGCCAATGGCAGAGGTTTTGGCATGGTGGGGCAGTAATGGGGTGGGATAGCAAGCCAGCTGCTTCAACCAGCTTCTTAATGAGGTGTCCCATCAAGAACACAGGGAGATGAACATAAGACTACAGCTAAACTTGTCTGTTCATTTATTACCTCTTTTTCAATCACGCTAGGTTCATGACATTTATTGGCATGCATTAATTGTTTTTTTTCTTCTAATCCTGATTTGAATGAAGGGCTCACCTTTCCGCTAAAATGGGCTGCAGCTATAACTATCATTATTATTAATTGATTTATCTAATTTTTCTCTTTTTGAATTGTTGATTAACCACTTTATCCATAAAGTCTGAATTTCCCAAGAACCTTAAACCTAATGAAAACCTCTTTCATTTGAATGTTTGGTTTGACCAAACAAAGAAAAACAGCCAATTCTCACATTTGAATTGTTTTAGCACTGATAAATTACTACATACATGTATAATCAATTGTTGTTGGCTAATGGTTGTCAGTAATCAATCTCACCAAATGGTGAATGCAAATTTGACAGTTGTTGCAGTGTGGATGCATGATTATGTCATAATCAGATTATGTGGAAGCACAGAATTAATTTCTTTGAGCTTCATCAACAAATTAATGCACACATTGGCTTGATGAGTGAACAGCCATTGAAATGATCATGTATTTTTGGTGGACACCAGATTGAATGCTAATATTCTTTTCATTAATAATACAGAGACACTGAGCTGTCAAACACAAGCTTCTCAACATGAACAACAGGCAGTTGTGTAATAACCATTGGGTTGGCTTTGCTTTGTCATGCATAATTAAACAAAATAATATGTGCTTTTGGTCAAAACAAACTGAGATCTGAAGAAGCCCTGTTTGGATCTGTGAACTAATTATGAATTCATTTAAAATAGATTGTTGACTGTTGAATAATTGTTTTTTTGCAGCCCATGTAGAAACAACATTCATGATTTGAATATGTATTTTCTCTTAAGGACGGACAGTGAGTTCTTCTTGTGTAACCTTTTCGCTGTTCCTAACATTCAAAGTGCTTGAATTACCGGTTGGAGAAAAAAGCAAAATGCTCTTTCTGCTTTCAATCTTCATTTACCTGGAGTGGTTTAAATTAGTCCTGAGTGCATAAGCATGTCATTTAGGCTTTCAGCACTCCTGCTGAACAAGTTCACTCAAACACACACAGACACACACAAACAAACGCAAAGAGTGCACGGACACACGCACACACAGAGAGCAAAAACCTCAAATATGTCCTGCAGTCTGTTTGTGCCATATGCTGTAGAATATTGTAGTGAAGCGTAGCGAGTCAAAATAAAAATTCAGTCAACATTATCTAATTAAGCAGGTGTGAAAGCACATTAATTCATGTTGGTTTAAACACTTTTCGCCCGGGCCATGTTTAGCGTGAAGAAACAGTCATTCAGCTGAAGATGTGAATTCTTTCCTTAAGCCAGGGACTTTTATTTCCCCTCAAAAGAAGATGTCAGAAGTGGTCTTGAGTTATACAGGTTGGTGCATTTATTAGCCACTGCTAGCCTGTGGGGTGCTTTTTGTTGCAGAGTGACAGGGGACTTAATAATGAAGCTCTCTAACCCAATGAGCCCTGAATCAGTGGAGCCCCTCTTCCCCTTCTTTGTCCCTCTCCCAATCCCCCCACGGTGCCACTGCATTCCCAGCCTGGCGGGGCAGTGTCTCTGGGCCAGGGCCATGTCACGCACCCTTTTTGGACCCAAACTACACTGGGATGGGGGTCGGGGGTTCAAGTGCTCCCTGTGGGGCAATGTATGGGATGCCTAGCGACGCCGTGGCTTGGCCCCCGCACTGGCCACGTCAGTAATTAATTTCTAATGAGAAAGAAATTGGCTGACCCCGCAATACCTATCCTCTTGACTCTAGCTCACTATTACTGCTCCTTTCACATTTAGCCTTTCTCCCAGACAGACTTCAAAGCAGCGGCCAGGATAGCCCCTCCTGGCTCAACGCTGATAGTGAAGCTCTCAGAGAACTTTTCTTGCATGCTAGATGGAGGTTGAGTGTGGATTTTAGGGGCTGTGTTTCTGCTAGTCCCACCCATACCTGTGGTTCATGTGCATGCTGTAGAACTGTGTTAACCCCTTTTTGTATCTAACATCAGAAATACAACTGGTGCTGTTGATGTGAAGGTTTCTTGGCATTAATTAAGAACCCATATCACCCAGTATTTGGGACGTTTTATACAAAACTACAGTTGTTTTTAGTTCCATAATCATCCTGTGCTCATAGGTTTCATTTGCTTTACCGTGCCATTCAAATCTAAATCCATTTTCTTTGGAGATTCTGATGCAGCTCATGACAGTGGCTAAAAGCAGGGGAAATAGCTAGTCTCTCACAAAAGTAAAGAAGGATGTGCTAACCCAGCAATTCTATTATAACTCTTATTAACCAAGGCACTGTTTATTTTTGGCGAGACAGCTAGCACATCGAACAGTTCTGCTTATAGGTAAAACCATTTTTCCTGTGTTTAGGCTCCTGCCCAAATTTTGTTTTTGTTAAAACTGTTTTTTTTTTTTCAACACAGACATGTTATTTCTCTTCATTATTTGAACATATACCTTTTTAAATATATGAGTTAAATATAAATAATGTAGTAGCTTGGCTAGCTGTTTTCACTGTAGTGATTGTTTAGCCAGTTTAAACACCTCACAGAGCGAAGTAGTTGGTAATTTTAGTTTATGGAACAAACAAGTACATTTCCCTTTCAAAGACAGTTAATTAAAGCTCAATATATGTGTGTTGTGAGTTTTTTGGTCAATGTGGCAGCAGTTTGTATCTATAAGACTTCCTGAGGGGAAACAATTGTGTGAAATGCAGGAAGCCATTAGGAAGCCAGGGACTTGTGTCTCTCCCTGCTGAGTAAATAGAGTCTGGGCCTCCCCCATTTCGTCCACTTTTGAATGAGCCCAGCACTTGTAACAATAAGGGCAGGAAATGAACTGTAGCCACACAGGAGCGTGCAGGATGCTCATTGTGTTCCTAATTGTCCAAACTAGTTTGTGTGATAAAAGCACTCTTCTCTAGTTTTTTTAAAAATAGCTCAAAGGTAGCAAACAGTAGGTGTGATACAAAAACAGCCAATGAGGCATTATTTCATTGCATAATGTTAGATTTCTGTGGCTTATTTTGGCAGTGTCCCTAGTGAGCCAGTTGTGTAACATTGGAGCTCACGGTTTGAATCCATGGCTTCGAAATGCACAATTGCATTACATGAAACTCATTACATGTATGTAATACATGGGATGGATACAATTGGATATCAAAAATGGAAGTGCTGTTCATTTGTCTTGTGTAAAAACAATTGCAGTCCTCCATGTCAACATGTTTACTATTTGCTAACCTCACCTGGCTGTAACATCCTCATTTTCTCTCTGTGGAATGCAGGTGTGACTCACAGCCAGACAGCGTTACTTAAGTTGTAACATGAGAAACCCTCCAGGGGAAAGTTGTTTTGGCCTTGAGTTTAGAGCACAAGCGAGTTGACCTGCATTCAGAGAAGATTGGTATTGTGGAAGGGATTTAGTTTATTTCTACCAATCCTTCTTCTCATTGGACACAATTCAATTGTGTGAATTACGGTGTTGATGCTTTTCCCATCTTTCCTTTGAGCCATTAGCTTTTTCTGTATTAGCAGTATCTGCTATGCTTTAAATTAATATATGCCATTTTGCACCAAGATTGAATTACTTTCCAGATCGATATTCTAGTTTAATTGTTCAGTAAGGGATCAGGGGTTTTCTGGCCCACATTTTGTGCTTAGTGTAATTGATATGTGGTTTACCCCTAGATTAAGACACAACTAAGCAGGTTAGCATTGAGGATTTTCTCAGATTAATTCGAGGAGTCTAATCCGAGTTGGCTGACCACTCTCCCTGTATCATCCCAAATGTCTCCCTTACCTGGGATTTACTAGCATATGAAAAGGAAATAAGATCAGAGGTGGTGATAAATCCTGCCTCAGAGAAAATTAGATGCACACATGGTATCATCAGTCACCAGCTGCTCTTGTCCTTATTTCGAATAAATGGATTTAAGGTGGGGTAGTCCTTCAGATTGGAGCTTTGTCTACTAATGCTACTGTCAGTTTGGCCATGCATTTCCTTCCGTTTCCTGTCTCTGAAAATATGTGATGTTGGTTTGCAGTGGCTTTTTTGCATTGTAGCATGTGACAAAACATTCTCCAGTGAGGCCTTTGCCTTTGTCCGTATAGCCGCCAGTGATATGGTATACTTCACATTAAGATGCTACACACTAACATTATGCCCACAGACCTTTAGGGTCCCCATGTCCCAGTGGAATCACAAGCAACTAATTTAGGGGTGGCTAAGTGATTTAGCATCTGTTTTTTATGAGACCCGAGTGAGCAACAACTGCCAACCCCCTTCTGCCCATCTCTGTCTGTGCCTGTGGCTTCAAGGCTGGCTTTTGAATTTCAATCAGCCCTGGCTGCATTGTTGTGTTTATTGGAGGGGGATGGGTCAGTTAGGGTGTAAGTAGTAGTAACTGGTTTTGTGTGTCAATCAAATATTCAGTGTGACCAATGGGCTGCACTTCGAGGCTAGTTTGGCGTGTTCTCATGGGGCACACGGCTTTAACTGCTGCCCGCGGGGCGAACCCTGCCTGCCATTCTTCACACATTGTCCTCCCTCCCCTCGTCATCCTCCTCACGACGAGAACACAGGCAGTACAATCAATAACAGCCTCACCCTCCTTCTCCTTCCACTGCCCTCCCCCCTCTGACTCCTCCTCTGGTCAGATGCTCTCTGCTCTCCATTTATCAACACTGTGTTTGATGTCGCCTTCATCATTCTCTGTCAACCCCCCAACACCTCCATGTTTGTAATTGTATTAGATTGTATTAGAGTTATTTGGCCCGCCTCAGCTGGAATTGAGCCAAAGGGCTTCTTTCCATGTACCTGCAATCCCAGACATTAGTTTTAAGTAGCTTTGGAGTTTAATTTCTATCCATATGGTGCTATATGTGGTTCAGTGGGTTCCCAGGTACCCTAAGGTACATTACGTCTTTTATTAAAGACCGTTTTCCTTTTCCCGTGTCCCATTGTTCACACCATCCTTCTCTTTTTACCAGGCATTGAGGCAGAAATGTTACAATAAAGATCAAAACCTGTGGAAGCCTGTGGTAGAAAGACGACAATGGTTTAACTGATAAAAATGCACTTGGACAGTAATAATGGTCACACTGTGAAATATTCTTTAACAAAATGTTTGTGACATTTTTGCCACGTACGCTCATTAGCAGTTTATATCTTGGAGAATGTGCTCAGTGTGAAAATATTTGACAATAACTGTTTTTATTGCCCCCACAAGAAAAATTGGCAACAGTGGCTCTATCTGTTTTTAAGTGTGTGTGTTTGTTTGTGTGTGAAAATGTTCGAAATGTTCAAATTTAGACGGAGTTAAGAATGCTGTATTTCACTTAGGTGTTTATATGACTGGAGACATATTCCCACTCTTGAATCAGAGCTTTAACGGCAACATTACCAATGAAACTCACAGTTTGTTATATTCACCTTTCACGTAAAATCCTTTATAAACTAATGAGCGTTTATCTCATTTTGTTAGGCTCTTTAGTGCAACCTGTTGTGTGAAGATAATCTCTGGCCAATGCATTTCTTGTTTTTGAGAAACAGTGGGAGGATGTACTGGAAAGGAAGAGAAAGATGGTGTGCGGAGCCGAATGGGAAAGCTTTAAGAGGCACAGTGAGAGAATCTGTCTTTGTCGATTACACACGCACTACAACCTTGGCGGCCACATTAGATCTCTTTCGCCATACACCAAACTACCATTAATAATGGATACAGCTCTCTGGCTCTTTAGCTTTCTGTTCCCCTCCCCCCAGCATTGCCCCTCAAGGCGTCTACCCCTCTCTCCCTGTCCCCATCTTCCCTACCGCCATCCTGTCCTATCCTTCCCTTTTCCCCCTTCCCCCCCACTGTTTCAGCTGGTAGACTGCTAGCCAGGAGCCATGGCAGGTGTGCATACATCATCATGGCGCTGGCCACACAGCCTGCAGCACCCAAACAGTCATCATCAGGCAGACACATCCACCTGCCTGCAAAAGAACATTGTTGAATAGTTCAGTGTGTTTGATTTCCCCGTTTTGTAGCAGTTATTATCAGGGTTTCAAAGAGGACATTAGCTTGTTTTTTTTCTTTTGACAAAAAGCTACAGACAATGACAGATGAATGACAAATGCATACAGAAGAATATTGAGAGTAAAATGTAGAAGCTGTTGCTGACACTCTTCTGCCAGTAGATTTGGAAAACGCCTGATAATAATATTATCTTGATTGTTGCTTCAGTATTGCATCCAGCCTTGATTTTAGGCAAGATAACATTCCCTAAACAAACACTTTTGAGGGTTCAACCTTTATTTTCTGTACTCAGGCAGACTGCATTGTAAATATGCAAACGATTATGTTCTGCATAAGCTAAGGAAGCAAGAGACAAAACATAACTTCGCACATTAGCAAACAATCAGCAAACCGATCAAGTGTTAGTTAACATAATATTTTTTCCTGTTCATTATTACTACTGTAGCCATGTATTACATTTTATATTGATAAACAATATTCAAGAATTCCATAAGCACATGTTGGAAACTATGAATGCCCAAGACTTGTCGTTGGATTCAATGGATTACATAGCACAATATTTACCACGTTGTATAGCTGTTTCCGAAGTGCAAATACATGTGACGCCGCTAATCACATGTATAGGCTTGCTGATGATGGATAATATCTTAAATACTGTGCATTTGGCATTTGAAAGACACTAATGCCCTTCTAATCCTTTCACCATGATAAATGAAATGTATATATAAGAAAATGGGTTCTAGATGTGCAGTTGTCTGCTGTACTGTTAATCCCTTTGGAGTCACTACTTGCATTCAAAAATCTTCTTGTCTGGAGATTGACTCTGCTTCATTATCTCAGTTTATGGTAGACACTAAAACACTGCAAAAACACTTTGTATTTAAAGTAGAAAGGCGTGAGTAGCAATGTGTACTATACAAGCAATATAAATCCTTTTCAGTATATGATTATTTAGTCATGGCCGAGCAATAGATAAGGGACTTGTTGTTTGTGTGTCCTTGAGTACTCCAATGACAGGACATTTGATGCCAAGAACAGTCATACCTTTATGAAACTGTGGATATTTTATAAAGCAAAACAGCTTGTCTCTTGTCCATCAGACACGTTGTGTGTTGAGTGTTTCTGTGGACGGCAGTATTTTTCTTTTCAAAGACACCAGCAATCCCATCAGGCCAATAACACCAGAAACCAGTCCTGGTTGGCTCCCTCTGTCAGGGATTGTCAAGTTCAAACCAGAATACAATACTAAAAAAAAAAATCAATGTTAAAGGGCTGTGGAGGGTGGTAAGACTCGCACTTGACAGATTAAGGACAGGTTCACACCGCTCGTAGAGGAGAAATCATATTCCCTGTCCACTTCTGTGGGATTATCCTTATCTGCCATAACTGGTCGGTATGTGTCCTCTGCTGTATTTGTGAGATTGTTAATGTAGTTTAAAGCACCACATGGTGTAGTGCTGCCGGGTAGTGCGACATCACTCCTGATTATGTGATGACTTGCAGAAAGGAAAATAATTGTGGCCTAATGGCTTCTGGTTCAGTCAGCGGTCTCACACTCTGCTAACCATATGTTTAAACCTCTCTGCACTATCCGGTGCTATGAACAAACAACTGCTCTGTTGATATTGAAAAATATATTAACTTTTTTCATGTCCAGAGTAAAGCATTGGTGACCAATAATCCATGTATATTTTAGATCAACACATGTGCCTGTGAAGAATGCGAAACTGAGTTACAGTTTTGTAGAGGATGCTGGGATGACACTGCAGTTGGGGGTTTCAGGCTTTAGAAATTGGGAGAATTGCCCAACGGAATTTGTTTTCCATTTCCTCATGGGAGCATCCTCCCCTTTCCACGTGAGGCAATCTGTCTTCCTGTTGTTCTATTGATCCCCTACAACGCTCATTAATATGGGTAAAAGACCATTGAGCCTGAGATGGGAGGCCAGTGGATGATGTGCTGTTGATATGGTGTATAAATGGAATAAGGGGAATGATCTAGCTAGAATGATAATCTCCGAGCTGGGATACCTTCCATAACCACTTGGAAAATGCCTTGCTCAGGGAAGAGCAGACTTTTTATGAAAGCCCCACACCCAGGCAGCCCTTTCAATATGTGTTTAAATAAAACTGCATTATCAGCTAGCTGCGGAGGTGTGCTGGAGATGTTTGACCTTGAACGCACGGTTGACAAAACCCTCTCAAGAGGAGAGAACATAGAAACAAGGGATTTTAATCTCCTAGCATCAAGTGGCCTTGCTGAGTTCAAACCAGCTAGAAATCACTGTAGTGAATGTCAGCTTGCTATCTAGCAACAGACACTCTGCAGTTTGCTTACAAAACGGGAGTGGGTGGCGGCTTCAGTAGCATTTTGAATTGTTTAGACGGCTGAAAATTAAACATATCTCAAACCCACTCAGGAAACTGCATGTGCCTTTTCTTTTTTCTTTCTTTCTCCAATGTTCCCATCATTTTGATTTGAGGTTCATTTACATTCATATGGAATGTGTTGTGTGCCATATGCTCCCCGACGTTGTCATGGGATACAGGCCACACTCATCATTTCTTTTTTTCAGGCAGCTGAGCACATTCATTCTATTTGTTTTAAGTGATGCGATAAGGAGAGGAAAAGTCCCTTCTCAGTCAGTGGGTATGTGTTGGATAAAACCAACATGTTAACACTGTCCACTGTTGCATATCAGTGGGATAAGTGGCCAACAGGTTCTCGTTAAATGTCATGTTGCACAAAGACATATGATGTTTTAGCTCTTCTTTTTAAGGAAAATGAAATGTTCTTGGATTTTCTGTATAGTGCACTGATCAGGCAGCAGTAGCACAGTCTGGACTCCTGTGGAGTACTGATTAATATTATCTTTTCTATTTCTTTATTATTCCTGCAAAGTAATTAAAACCCGTCAAAACACTCAAGCGTTTCTTTAACCTGAGATGTTCTGGCAAGATTTCTCCATTCAGCCCCTCCTAAACTTGTTAGTAAATCAGAGCTATTGTGAGATGCCACATAAATTGTCCATTAATAAGCACTATGCCTAGTCAAGTGGCACAGGAAGCATAGGGGTCAGGCCCGCCTTCCAATCATTATACCTCATCCACTTCCTAGTAAAAGGCCCCTAGCCACTCAGCTACAGGTCGCCATGGAGACCCAGGACAGGGAACGTGGGGTGGGGGTCGGGGGCTGGAGAGCGGCACAGACAACCATTAGCAGCCCGTTCCATGGTAATTAATGATCATCCCACTGGCTCAAAATCAGGGAACAGAGAAAAACAGACACAGGGCTCACTCTGAGAGCAAATGTCACAGCGGCAAGAATTATTTGTCTGAGGATTGGAGAAAGGAGCTATGGTGGTTTCTGTTAGGGGTTAAAAATGGTGACAGGGGGCTGTAAAAGCTTTAAGGTTGTAGATTAAGGGGTGGGGGGGCGTGAATGTGAAAGCGATTCATGGTCAGGACGAATGGGGTGAGTTGTGTGCATCAACGTAATAGTATTTCATTTGCATACTCATGTCTGTATTTTGTTTTTAAAGGACAGAGAAATCTACAAAAAGCACGCGCCTTTCACCCATATTCAACACCTTTGACAGGTGGCTGCACTGTTATAATCACTTGTCTAATCGAGTCATGGGCGCTGTTCACATTGCAAAAATGAAGCTCACATTATTGGGTTTGTAATCAAATCTTAAGTCTGTTTGCCTTTAGGGGATTTTCAGTCAGTTGGTGATCCAGACAGCCAATCAACTGCAACAGCAGCTTTGAAGTGCCCGGCGGACCAAACCACCCGTCTTCCCCCCCTCTAGCCTCCTCAAGCAGAGAGCTCCTCTCCTTGCTGCACAACCAAATATGCATACTCTCAGACACAAAAGCAATTCTGTGGGCAAATAAAATTGCAAACAAACGACACACAGATGCCCATGTTAAAACCTGCTGATGGGCATAGACAATAACGTGGTGCAAACACAGAACAATCGGCGGCACAGAGACAAAGACTGTTGCCACACCATTCAGTAAGGGCCAATGCTGCTCTCCAAACCTGCTGTATGTGTGTACCCTCAGTCTCACAACCCACACACAGCACTGACACCACACCTTTATCTCACAGCCACATGGGCAGATTAAGAGGAATTTTGCCAGTTTGACATGCAGGCAAAGGTAGGGATGTGAAAATAGCAGTGTTTAATTGCCTAGTAATATTCAACTACAGTGATTTGCATGGGACATAGTATTTGAACACAACATTTCTATTCTCACCTGACAAATTGGATTACAACGGAAATGAAGCCTGCCTCTTAAAGCTCTGTGATGCATGCAGTATATTTAAGATGGTATTCCATGCTGTCATATAGAACACATTGTTAGGAGTTATGGCTTGGCTTTCACTCAATTTTGACAGGATGGATGGCAATTATGTTAACAGGTATTGCTGTTTTATGAACTATGGTTTCTCTCATTCTTGTCATCCTTAATTACCCATTAAGATACTGCCGCATATTGCTTGAATTTTAGGCTCTTCTTTTATTTCAGCATTTTGACCATAGAAGGTTGTTTTCTTGCAACATTGATTGTAGCTAAAAGTGCAATCTAAAACCAAACCGAGGGTTTACCAAACCACTTTAGTTTAAACCTTACATTTACATCGGTTTCAATTATTTAAAATGAATAGACAGGAGGTATCCTTAGACAGAACTTACCCTTAACAACAACGGGTTGTTCATCTAATTCTTTCAAAGGCAACAAAACATATCTTTACATCAGCAATGCTATTAGAAATCAGAGCAAAACTGGTCAGTGTTTCATTTAGTCAAATTGTCAATGCCACGATGATTTCTTTTAAACTATATAAAGCTATAAAGCTTCAGACCTTTTGATACGAATAAAGTAGGATGAATAAATATGTAAAAGAGCAGTCTTTTCATTCAGAACTAGAAGGGTACCCTGAGAGTACGCTCCTCTGAGAAAGCCATGCTCTGTTTTGTTAACATGAGCGAAATATAATTTGTGTATCATTACTGTGATACGTTTCCGCTCTTAAACCTAATGGATTCTTTTCTTGGCCCATCCTGCTCCCTACCACCAAGTTTCATCAAAATCAGACCAGTTGTTTTTCCGTACTTTATAGTTTTATTGTATAGTACAGAGTAGTATTCAACTAAGATTTATTTTATATTGTCGGTCTTCTACCATTGTTACCTGTCTGACTCTTCAGTCCATTGCTTTCATACAGTGGGAGCAGTTAGTGATACAGCCATTGGTTGTTGTTATTCCAGACATTCCTGCTGAGGGTTGCATTATTCCTTGTGGCATGGCTGAGAGTTCTAGCATGTCTGTCACCAACAAACTCATCCCACAGGCGCTATCAGTGCTCAGCTTCTCACAGGCATGCATGTACACACTGTGTCTCATTCTCTTAATCCCCCCCCCACACACACTGTCTCTCTCCCATGCTGCACCTCTTATTTATCTCTCTTTCTCCCTTAGCTTTACCTTTCCTGCCGTCCCCCCCCTCCCCCCCTCTGCCTTCCGTGCTATCAAAGGCAATGGAGAGTATTATCACCTAGGAACCATCCTCTCCTGGGCTAGGCTAATGCATCCCACCAACACACACAGGAGCAAACACACTAAAATGGACATACAGTATACATGCACAGAGAGCGAAAGAGCAGCTTATCAGCTCCCGCTGGTGTCAGACCTTCAATTAATTTTGTCATTAACTGAATGCCATTACTCCCACTGCCGTTGCAATGCCATGACATCTTACCCTCACGGATGGAAGACACCACCAACACACCTGTATGCTGATACACACACATAAATCGACACACAGGTGCCAATTCTATCCTTTCTCACATACATCCATTTACATCGGAATGATGGAAGTCAATCCCCAGTGCGATCATGTGACCTTTAACCCCTCCTTACGAGTCACTGGGAGCATGTCTCTGTCTGTGCAGCCAATCTGCCAGCAGAAAGGGAGGGATGAGAGGGGAGGGGTGATGGATAGTGATGCAGACAGGCACGGTGAGGAAGAACAGGGGAGGAATAAGAAAAGAGAACCAAGGGGTTTTATTAAGTGATAAGAACGCGCATAACAAAGAGAAACTAGGTGAGAGAAATGCGAGCTGGCAAGTGTGGAAATCCTCAAACATCTCCATTTGTGTAATTTATACCTTTTCACCCTTCTGACCGACTGAAGTGTTGCTGCGGCCCCTGGGTTATGCAGGCCCAACTGTAAAGCCGTTTACTGGACCTACCAGCTCATTCTCTTCGGAGCGAGCTGCTTGTGGGCCAGCCGCCATGCCTGATACCAATTTCCCTCCTGCTGCTCACCCTCGCCTTTCTCTGTAGCTCTCTCTCCCCCTCTTGCCACAATGATCTCTGCCACAGCAGGCTGCGGTGAAAGTAACCTGACTCCATTTTGAAACCCAAGTGGTCTTGTTATGACTTTTTGACTCGTGGAGAAAGTGATCCTTGCTTGGAGGCAGAGAGGCACAAACTCTTTCTGAGGTAACTCAAACTTCCAGAGTTTACCTTCCAAATAGTGCGTATTTGTTGATTGTTTTGGAATAACTCATTGCGTATTTTGTCAGCCTTAGTGAGTCGGTTCTCCCAATCTTGTATAATATTTTACTGTTTAGTTTCCTCCTCTTTGTCCCCCTGCAAATACAATTTGCCTGAGGGGCATTCTTTGTATCATATACTGTATTATCAGGGCACAGCTTTCCCTAAACCATACTCTGTTTGTAGGTCTGACACAGTTTTGTCACATAAGGTCGATTTCAAGGGACAGACATTTTTAGTCTATTGACGTGTTTTTATTTTTACATGTCACATACAGCCAAGCCTACTGGCATGCAATGTTTTGCACATAGAACCCCAAAAAGTTAACTTATTGAAGTCAAACTCGCATGCTCCCTATTTCACATACCTTATTATGCTACATCAATGTTGGCATGTTATTTAGCCACATAGATTGGCCTTTTTCCAGCCAGCTGACACCTGACATCTTTTCTGTGATGAAAGTTCATAAATTTTTCTTCAGCTACTAAGAGACAGGCCATCATTTATTACGAACCCAAATTGATATGCCATCCAGATCAAAATAAGACACTTTTCCAGCATACATTTTCCTCTGTCTTCATCTTTTCTCCTCTCATCCGTCCAACTCAATAATTCTTTCTTTTCCAATCAGTCATCTTCTCTGTGCTACATATATATATACATATATATGTATACATATATATATATATATATATATAAACACACATGTATATGTATATATATATATATATATATATATATATATATACATATACATGTGTGTTTTAGCACCTTCACCCCTAATTCTCTCTCCCTCACTGTCCTTCCCACCCTGGCCCAGGGGGCTCCATAAATATCATTTCATCCTGCGGAGCCGCTGACACGCTGCAAAGGGGCTATGATAAATAATTCACTCCCTTGGTGCAGGGCAGGCAGACTCCCCTGCTTAGGAATTCAGAACGAGTGTGTGTATGTTAGGGTGGAGGGGCTGTCGGTGGTAGTGTGGGTGTTGGTGGGGGGGGTTGTGTAGTGAGGATAATGCACACAGACATACACAGACCACTTATACTGTGTACAAACACACAATTCACTTTATATGAAAAATTGAAATAGTTTACCAGTGCGGACTCCATCAGTCCTCACGATCCAACTGAAATGTATTTTCTCTCTTCCATTGATCTTGTGTCCTCCTATGTATACAGTACTTCTCACTTACCCTTGATTACCCAACATCCAGCCACCTCTACTGTCTCCCCCACCAAAGACCTGCTCTTTCTCTTTCCTCTCCCCTCTTCTTCCCCTCCATCTTCCTGGATCGTTGAAAACATGCTGAATTAGGTTGATCTGGGGGATTGTGCACGGACCATCACCTGCACTCTCAAAGTACTGGCTCTCTGATTTATTGATGATGCTGGGGATTATTAATGCCAATCGCCTCCCCTCTGCTTACTGAGCCGGCATGAGCGCCAACCCTCACAGTTATCTGAGGGCCAAGAGACGGAGAGAGGCAGACAGTGGAGGAGACAGTAAGTGGGCTTTTGTGGAAGCTTTGACTCAAGAGTGGGAAATCAACACCAGCCGGCGGCACACGGGTGTAAGTTGGCAAACACTGACAGACACTTTTCATTTTAGCTAGTTACATTTTTTTTTTTTACTTCAGGGAGATGTGAGATTGTATGAGGGAATACAAATGATTGATGGAGAAGGAAGGTAGACACTGAAACTGCATTTTCTGTTGGTCCTGTATGTATGCGTCATCATGCCTGTCTGTGCCCCATAGGGAGTTTTCGATTGTACCTATGGATGCATCTGTTCCTGGCGTTATTCTATCACTGTCTTGTCAGGAGCTTCTTATTCTTGTAGTCACTTGCAAGTTATGTAAGTAGTTGGTAACAGTTGGCATTCCTCTACTGGAAACTTTGATTTTATTTGTAAAATCAACCTACTCCCCTGTGTGTGAAGCCATTTGTAAAGGGTCATAAAATACCAGCTACAGTTTTTGCATATCTTACATTTTAACTGCTGATCTACCGCTAAATCTTTTTTAACTACTGATTTGAAATTATTCTTGCCATATTTTTTGTTCAGGACAAGTGAGTTCCTTCTGGCTCTTTAACTGGAAACTTTATGTCGTCTTTATCAAAGCTACTGAGTTCAGTTTTGATTAGACTTGACAGGTGTTCTCTGATGAATCATCACCATTGACTAATTAAACAGATGTTTTGTGGTAATTTCTGTACCGACTACCGAGCCTTGAAGCTCATGTTTTTATCCTGTCACAGTAACCATTGTCTCCTACAGATCCTCCCTACTATCTGGCCTAGCTCTTTGTGCTAACAATAGTTTTCTCTTGTTATGTCTGAGGCTTGAATGGGTGCTACTCCAATAACACACCCGCACTGCAGGCTTACTCGCACTACAGCGCCGCTGTAAACAAGCAGCAGGAGAAACTGGCTTGCATTGTGGCTTCAGGAAGGCAGAGGCCACTAATGTTTAGCGACTCATCTTTACCCTCAGTTCCCCACCCATTCTAATGGATGCCAAAGAAGGAGAGGGAGTCTTGGATTTGATTAGCCTCAAGCTGCAGCGTCTAATTGCCCCTTCCACCAAAGCCATATTGAAATGATTTATTCATCATCAAGCTCCAAACTGTTCCTTGTAATAGGCTGCCAGAAAAAAGGATGCTCGATCCTTGCTCCCCTCTTGTGCACTATTGTCTCTGTCATAGGAGAAGATAATGGTGTGATGTTTCTATGGCTAGCAGGATGTAGGTTGATGTTTACAGCAATAATAATGGAGGACATTAGTGTTGTTAAGCATTCAGTATGTGTGTAAGAGGAAAGGCTATCTTGGCAAAGTGGAGGGCCACTGCCTCCTATGCTACTGCTGTGCCTGCTCTGTGGTTGCATCTGTACGGATTGTGAAAACACTCAGACCATGTTAGTTTTACACATGATTACTTCATGAACAACTGTTGTTCGTGTGTGTGTTTGTGTGTGTGTGTTCTCCATATCTAATTTGCATGGGAAATGCGCTTATCCTTGCCAACCCACAAGGGTTGATTTAAAGGCAAATTACACACAGAGACGCCATATATCTTCTGCTTTAGTAGACTACTTGAGCCTATCCCCTTTTGATCTCTAAGCGAAGCAAGTTAAAAGCTTTCATCTGAAAATGTTCGAGAAACTTTTAATCTCTTTTTTTCAGCATCTCTGCATCAGTCTGCTCTTATCCCTTATCCAACAACACACCAGTGGGGCCACAAATGCTGTAAATCCCAAGCAGATGAGCCTCTTACATAGTTAAATATGCCCTTTAAAGAACCCTTTCAGCTTAGCTTTTTATATTTAAGCCTGAGCAGGCAATGACACTGATAATGGGAAAGAAGTGGTGAACAGTGGAAGATTTGATTGGTCGACATGAATTTGATGCACCACGTTTTTAGCAATGCCTGTATATCAGGTATTTCCACTCTTTTTAGTAAACTCAGCCTTTGCCTAAACCCCCCTGGACGAAAGTAAGTAAACTTGATGTCACGCCAAAACCTTACTGCTCCTCAGAGTATCAGTTTAACACCTGAGCAAATCGGCTTTCAACAGAGTTATATTAATATGTTATTGGCCACCGGTTAGCAGCAGGTTAAATATAGGATGCTGGTGGCGTGGGGCTATTGAGGTGACCCTGTTACTATTCAAAGGGAAACAAGAACCCAAGCACGTTGGCTCAGTCGACTTGCTCAGAACTGGCTTGCATGTAGGCCAGTAGTGTGTTCTGTTGTCTGGCCATATGTAGTGTCACAGGGTTGGCTGGCCAGTGGCTTTTCTATCCTGATGGCAGTACAACCCAAACAGTCTGCTCTGAAGGCCAGTGTGGAATAGGGTTCAGGGAAATGGCACGGGTTTGCCCTTCTTTTATCATCTGCTGCTGTTTCTCTCTGACCCAGACCCTGCCCTGTAGTCCAGATAAATGCTATTCCACAGGCTTTGACTTAATCCTCAAAAAGGATTGTTCTAAGCCTTGACAAGGTAATATCGGCTAAACAGATTGCTCTGGTGCACAATCACAGTTACTGTAATGTGACGCTACAAATCTGGGTTTTATTGCATTATCCTTTTAACCTTCACAGGTCTAGTGATTACGCTACTGTTTGCGGATTCAGTCTTATTCTTAGAAAAGGTGATTTTAGCCATTTTTGTACTTTCCCATTCAGTGTGGCTTCCCGAATGAATGTGCGTAGAAAGAGCAGAGGATACGAAGGGTGATAAATGCTTATCATATTGAAAGTGTCTCGTACCATCACATTACTGCCTGGTAAGGCTCCATCATCACAGTCTTTGCTGCCAAGTTTTAAAATGCATACAGAGGAAGGAGTGGAGGCTAGAGCATGGTTAGAGATGGTGTCCTTCACCTTGAAATAAAGAATTGTTATTACTGTTCTACTTTTTTTTTTTTTTTTTTACCAAGTAGGGAATTTAAAGCAATGTTGGTTAATATATTTGAGAAAATTGGTGTAATCAATAAATCTATTTCTCTAAAATAAAAAAGATAGACTGTTATAAGTCAACATGCCTATCTACCTCCCTAATTTATAGGGATTGGCTTTGGAAGGAGGCTTGAATGAACGGGCTATCGCTGTTGCCAACAAGGCGACCTTCTCGTTTTATTAAACGACTCGTAGAGCTTTTTGCTATAGGCTACGTTATTGAAAAACAGTTGGCAACATTAGGCTGGGTTTTTTGGTTGGATAATTTAAAAAAATCTGGCCTAAATTCTTTTTGCTAAATTGCACTGAAAAAAATAGACGATAACAGCCTGGGAAATGAGAAAATGAACGGATTGACATAGACCATGAAATGTCCACTTAATGCAAGCCATTCATTTATGTGTGATTAGTGTCAGATTTTTTTACATGCCTGTTTTATTTTGCTTGAAATAGGCACAGAGAGATAAGGGCCAAATTGATTCTGAACGAGACATATCGGCTGGTTAATGAAACTGGTTAATTGACTGTGTAAGGGGGTGCCGTAACAGACAGACAGTCAAGAGCAGCAGCAGCCTGCAGAATCCAGCCAACTCATCTGGGATAACGTCACTCTGCTCTTATTGATTCTCATCTTTTCTTGATGGCGCTAGACCATCAAACGTATTGTAAGCAGAAAAGGATTATGACCAGGATCAGTCATTAGTGCTCTATCATGGGCATTTGAACGTCTTGGCGACTTTGTAAAGTGATTACCGTCTTTGCTGTGGGTGTTAAAGGGTCCCATTGGGAATTGCAACCCCCTCTTTCCCTCTGGGACATTAATTGACAGCTATGTGTGACAGATGGAGACAAAGAATTTACCCAAAAGAGATTGTGGACTTCTCAGCCCAGGAGACTCCTCCATTCTGCAGCTCCACCCTTGTTCCCCTCCTCACAGGTAAAGGGGACATTGTGGTGTTCGCATTATAGGAAGTGAAATGAAGAGCTTCCGACCACACAGGGACAAAGAAATCCATGGTCCTTGTTCTTAAGCACAAATACGCCCACTCGCACACAAACAGCTTGTACAAACAGCGTCAGAGGCATCTCCCTGGGTATTGGCAGGGCTCTCCAGGAGCTGTCTCTTCCTCACAGCTTTTCTTCAGATCATCGCCACCTCATGGTGGAGATTTTTATAACCCTTGCGATCTCCAACTACCCATTGAGTTACAGAACAACCCTTCCTGCACTATCCCTAATCCTCTTTGTTCTTTTTTTTTGTTTCTGCAAGTAGATTTTTTCCAAATATCTGCTAGCCTTTTCATTTCTAGTGTACCAGCTTCTTAGTCATTCCTTTCCTCCCATTCCCTCCCACCTTGCTTGCTCCAGCTCAATAAGCAAACAAACCCAGTTCCTCTTGACACTTGGCTCCGTCGCGGTGATTTGCTGTGCTTGTCAGGTCGAATATTGAGCGACATTGTGGCCCCTGTCAACAAAAGGAAGGCCCCGGAAGCCAGAGGGGCTGCGTTATTTGTGTGTAGGGTGGATTATCTCCCCCACACGCCATTCTGCCTTTTCTCATTGTCTGGCTTCGAACCGACATGCAACATGCCGATGCCAGGATGGCTCTCTTGTGGCATACACAATGCACAATGCCTGCCATGCTTTACTCAACTCACTTTGGTAAAACTCGTTATTAGACACATGGTGTTCTTATACCATGTTTTAACCCATGCTCCCTGTATCCCTCACTGTTCCCCTGGAAAATGTCCAACACCATTTTTTGATTGATCAATGGGTGGAGAGGGTCTCTGCAAGTGTTTCATATAGTGACCTTGTTGGGAATCCTGTCAAGGATGTAAAGCCACTGAACATATGTTCCTGTGTTACAGAGCCCTCCATTTCTTCATGCTGTGATTATTGCATGGTTTCTACATGGCTATGTCTGTCTCTGCCTGTGTTCTGAATTCAGCACACGTAGTTTTATGTCTGAATGCCTACATGTCTTTGTTTGTATGCATAATGTTAGCTCTCAGTCAGACAGACAGACAGTTTTCAAAGAGAGCATTCAAGCTGTGGAAAGACAAAGAACACACCCAGGTAAAAGATTTTGAAAAACAGAGATTAGGTCTTGGCTTAAGCGAGCAAAGACCACCAGCACACCCATCCTCCACCGCTCTGATTACACCCTGCTGAGCCGCAGTTGGATATTGTAATCAATGGCGCAGCAGGTGCTTTAACCCTCATTGACACAGGTAGAGTCGCCTGTGTACACAACGTAATGTGCCATTCGCTTTCAGACGTGACTCTTTTGGACACAGAAATTAGACTAGCACACTATTCAAACTGCCACCATACACATTGTTTGTTTTACAGCAAATAATGAGATGCAAATGATCATGCATGGGGAATACGGGACCCCAAGCCACAAAAGAGGGTTTTTGGGGGGAAGGGATGTGACACATGTGTATGCACGGTAGGACATTCTTAGCTGGTAAATCCGGCAGACAAACAGATTTCACGGCAGGGAACAGCACAGCGTGTCAAAGGTGTCATGCCAAAATGGGATATCACACAAGTCTGTTGGTGGAAATGAGGGGAGACACAGTGACACTTGGTGCTTTCCACACTGTTACAACATTAGACTTGGATGGGTCACTGCTTCCCTTGCGGTATTGAGGATGTGGTGATCCAGGAAGAGCTTTGAAAGCCTTGATAGTTGATGGTAAAGTAAAAGACTTGTCACCATCTTTACATGTTCATCATGCTAGCTGCTGGCAAACATGATGTTCTAAGTAGGGTATTGTTTTTTTTTTGATGGCTTCTTCATTTGAAGTAGTGGGTGATACAAATGGAAAAAGGGGTAGGAAGTAAGGCAAAACACCATAGAAGCAAAGTGTTTTAAGCATGATTGTAAAATGTTTGAAGGCAGGCACTTTGCATTTGAGTGTTCAGCGTTTCCCATACATGGATTTATTTGTGGCAGCCAGCCACAATATCAACATTGACCACCACATATAGATTTTTTATTTTCATACTATTTAAAAGGGTAAAACTGTGTAGAGCTGAGCACAATTCATTGATTTGCTCAACCTCTCTCTCTCTTTTTCTAACAAATGCATTGGCATTGTTGGCTTTTACCCGACACAAAAATACAGTTTGCCCATTCCTGAAATTTGGATCTTACTAATGGTTAGTATCATGAGCATCACTGCACATATATGTCAAACATTGATTTATTTAAGTTAACTCGGCTAAGTGAGTCCTAAAGCCACCTGTCATCTACCACCACAAATACAATGTAATTTTGTGGGTAACATTGATGTTCATAATAATAAATAAAAACGTATGCAAATACATTTCTGCATTCTCACACGTGTTAAAAACCCTCTTTGTTTCCCTGGGTTTATACACACATATAAGGGTCGGTTGTGCAGACTTTCAAGTTAACTTGGTCTAATCTTCCAGACAATGACTGTAATAGTGTGACAGGGCCTTTGGCTTTTAGTGTCTCCCATCGTCATGCATGCGTAGAAACAGGCTGGCAGCTTGGTGGTTTGGGACCTACTGCAGTGGCAGACGGTGAATTCATGGGATGAACTGTGGCATGCTGCTTCCTCAATAATCTTGTGATGGACACGAAAAGGCCCCCTACCATCCTAACAGATATTTGCCATAAATTTGCATGTAAACCATTGAACAGTACCTCTGCCATCTTAACACTTTGACAGCAGTATCATAAGATCATTAATGAGATTAAACATGCTGCTGATTTTCTTCCCTGCTCACAAACAGTTCATGGTTACACTTGATTACCGCATGATTATTGGAAAAACGTTTTTTAGAACGTTCAGTGTGATCAGAATTTTTGTTGACAGGTTTTTGTTGATGTTGCGCCCCCTAATGCAATTTTCTTTTCTACTTGTAGATTTTCGTTCACATTACTTCTATGAGATTAATGCTTTCCTTTCCCATTAAAGCTGCCCCTCCATATTAACCATATATCAGTCAACTTTATACACGTAGGAGGTCACTGTACACATGTAATAAATCATATAACCAGACCGGTATGTCTAGACACACACGCACACAGTTACTGTGTTGATCAACACTAAATTGTGGACACATACAATTGCAACATTTCTTTCAGCTTTATTTAAGGGGAACAGGAAAGCTCTTCTGTGGAAATGCTGCACAGGATTCAGGACATTTATCTTGATTAGAGTTGTGTCATACTGAATGACAAAGAGTGTTTGTTTAGCTGCATACACAGAATGAGATGTATCTGGGTGATTTATGCCCATTTAATACTCATAGTTGGCCATTGTGTTCTGAGCTACTGAAAGGTATAATGTGTTCTAATTAATGTTGATTGTCAGAGTATATAGTTGTATGGGGGGAATATTTGAGATGAGCTCAGTCGAGGGCCCGTGGTGGCTTTTGTTAACGCTTAGAGTGAAGAAGTAGCTCCCATGTTTGCTTTATATCACATGTGTTGTGTTGCTTCTGTTCTCCAAATATGAGAAATGTTTCATGTTATAGTGCATATGTATGGCTTTCTACGTGCTTTGGCTTGTTGCATGTTTGGGAGGTGAAAAGTGAAAAAGACTTGGAGACTGGGAAAGAGTTTCTCAGTCTCTATTCCAACCACCTCCCTCCAATTTATAGCTCTTGGAAAGAGATCTGTCTGACAACAGGCCTGTAATTAAAGTTGAGAAAAAAAACCCTGTTCAAATGCCCTCCAGAGTTTTTTTCTTTCCTTCCTTTTTCTGGAAGAGTTCAGGGAAGAACAAGCTTTTCCATCTCCTTGTCGCACTACTCCCCCGATGAACGTCATGAATATAACTCCTACATCTTCAGACTCATCCTCAAGGGAACATTTTCAGCGCATAATCAACAACACAAAGTAAAAGTTATTTACTTTTAAGTGGGATTTTGTTTTGTTTGTTAAATGCCATCAGTTTTTTTTCTTTGTCACATTTTTTCTTCTGCACAACTGACTTCAGACTGAAGCTTGTAGCCGTTTGTGTCATTTCCATGTTGGCCACATACCACTACACAATATGGACTGACATTTAGCCCTGTTGATTGATCTGAAATTATGGTATGACTGCCTTTTACGTTTAAATTTGACAGCAAATCAATTCCTCCATCAATAACGTCTGTACAAAAACCTTGCGGCTCCTGAGCTACAGCTTGCAGGTCTTTGAGTTCAGGAATAAATCAGTGGTCTGGTCCTTTGAGAGCCATAGATATTTTCCTGAATGGTTTTAGTTTATTTGCTGAGATCTGTGTGATGTTTGAACAAAATTTAGCATGCTCCATATTTGAAGTAATTAAAAAATGGATTGTTATGTCTGTATCATTTTACAGACTTATATTGTGCTGTGTATTTTTTGTTTTTGTATGCTTTAAATCTTTGCACAATCATTGTCTTCATTTGCAAAAGCAAATAGACTTTTTTCTTTGAAGTGACCATTAAAATAATATATACCCACTCAAACGAATATCACAACAGCTTTCCACTAACTTCCTTCAAATGACAAGGGAGGTGTGCAATTAGGAGATTGTGCTGTAGCATGCAAACAGAAGCCTTTTTGTTTTATATTGCTTGCTAGAATATTCACATGTGTATTCGTGTGTCTGAAACCACATCAATGGGTTAAAAATACATTATGTTGTATTATTATACATACATGCATTCTGTTTAAACTTGCTTTTTTGTTATCTTATTATTTTTGGATAAAAACTCTAAGTTAAAATGCTGGGATCGTTGAACTAATTGATCAGTGACCTTTTTTGTGTCATTTCTCCTACATTCGCCCTTTGCTGAACATTGGTCTCCTGTTTTCACTGACCTGAGGTTCCCTTTCTACTTCTGACCTGAAATGTTCAAGTCATGCCCAAAAGACTTCACAAAGAAGCACTGATGGGAAGGAAACAGTTAAAAGCTGTTTATGGAGGCAGCGTTTAGTCTGCAATGGTGGACCTGCACAGCCAGTCGACTGAAGCAGGACTAGCCCAGCGACTGAGCCGAGCTGGCCGGCTGCCAGGAGCGCCCCATGCTGCAGACAATACCCACCTGTGTTAGGCAGAGGAGTGTGTGTGTGTGTGTGGGGGGGGGGGGGCGGGGGGTTATTTTGCACTCAAACATACAGAGTGTGGCTCCTCCTCCCCCTTCCCGTCCCTCTCGGTCCTCTAGCTCTCCAAATGTCTATCAACAGGCTCCAGCTCTTGTTTTGGCTCATTGTGTTGGACGCTACTGTTTGAAAGCAAACTCGGAGATGAAAATTGAAACTGGTTTTTTGTTGGAGAGACTATTGGTTGCTTGTGCATGGTCATTCAAAGGACACCCCCGCACCAATGCCAGAAACCCCCAGTTGGATCCCGGCAACCCCTCCATAAACGTGCCGGAGGCTAGTGGGGTGAAGGGAGGGAGGTGATGGGGTCCCTAGGGGTCTTTACTCTCTGGTTACTGCAAAGAGGCTGCTACTGCCAGAGGGTCTCCATGGCAACACTATTTGATTCCTACAACAATGCCTGAGCACCACTCCCCCCACCCCCCGCCCCCAACGTCCTCCTCTGAGCTGCACACCAAACGGGGCCTGTGTGATTGGAAGATTACATCTGGCATCACTACAAAGTGTACCGTCGCTGATTTAAAAGGGACCGACAATGTCCACACGAATGAAAGCTAATCTATATGTAATTAAAATGTTGTTGGTAAATTCATTAAAATCTCCTCATTAATACTATTATATTATAAATCCTCATTATCATCATACATGTATTTCTATAATGGTATAAAAACAAAGAGACCATGTATGGTATCTGATGTTGTTTTTAACGGATTTCCTGTGAATGAAACACTAGCATTTTATTTTTAGAACTTAATGTAAATAAATAGGACGTCTGACAGATGTCAACTGTATCTGAAGCCTTGCAACCTCTTGAACATGACAGATCAACAACCTAACAAAGATTTATTGTACAACAGTGAGGCGGCTAACAAAGCTCTCACTGCCAGAATAAGAGCTAAACAATACTCAGTGCGTTTCTGGGCATCAAAGGATTTTAAAACAGTTACTAATCAAAGTGTGTTTATTTTCCATGGAACATTTCTCCTGAAAAATCTAAAATGAAAAAGTTTTTTGTATCCCTTCAGATAAAGCGGATGGGTTGTTTTTGGCAGCTGTTGTGATGCTGATTGGAATATGAAGCTTTATCACACAATAAATCCTTGAACAGTCAAAACACACCGCTTGTTACATGTTAGCCTGCTTGGGATCAGAGAGAGACGGAGAGCATTTCTTTGCACATGTTACATCAGACTCTAACAGACAGTTGCTACACCGACAGTGTAAATGTTTGTTGGTGGATATTGCTGCTGGAAGAAAGATGTCAAGAGACATGAAGTCTGTGTTTTAGAAAGACTGTGTGTCTCAGAATAGAGAGCATAGAGGAAAAGTACACTTTGCTTCTTGCTAGTGTATGCAGGGTATGTACTGCAATCATTTCTCACTTTAAGAATGGTGTGTGTGTGTGTGTGTGTGTGTGTGTGTGTGTGTGTGTGTGTGTGTGTGTGTGTGTGTGTGTGTGTGTGTGTGTGTGTGTGTGTGTGTGTGTGTGTGTGTGTGTGTGTGTGTGTGTGTGTGTGTGTGTGTGTGTGTGTGTGTGTGTGTGTGTGTGTGTGTGTGTGTGTGTGTGTGTGTGTGTGTGTGTGTGTGTGTGTGTGTGTGTGTGTGTGTGTGTGTGTGGTCTCATGTGCTTTGCATACTTTACTGTTAAGGGCTATGTTAGGGCTGCTGAGGGATTAACAGCATAGTATTCCTCGCAGAAGCAAGTTTCAGTACCCAATGTGGACATCATTTACAACTGTATTTTGAAAGACAAGCATTACAAAGTTGATTTCTTGTAGTGTTCCAGGTTTGAAACAGCTGATGAAGCAGTGTTTAAAGTCTAAATCCATTCCAGGTGTCCACAATCATTTACATGACATGTCTACTAACTACTTGTTAGATGTTTCTCCCCCTTGTGAGCTGATGAAACATAATTGCGAGTGGTAATTTGCTCTCAGAAAATGGGACTAACAAGTAATTTGTAAAATTGGGCTGCTGTGAAAATCAATATGAAAATCCCTGTATGCTAAACAGAAAATACTACTGCCATATGTTCGCATCCGCTGCTGTGCCCAGTGCTTCGCTCCACGGTGCAGGCAGGAAATACCATTTTGCCCTCAGAAGGCCAGTGAGATCATTGGCTGTGCCCCCAGGGTGTGGACACATGGTCCCAAGCTGCCTCATTCTCCTGTCCGTCCTTTGTCCTCCTGCTGACGGGACAGGCTGCCAGAAACTCTTTTGAACCTTTTCATCAAGCCTTTCACCTTTTAGGGTTGATGCCCTTCATTTGATTGCCTTTTCTGTCCAAATTCAAAGAATAAATGCTCTAGGTTAGCAGTATTATGATGTCAGACATGAATACAATACACATTAAAAGTAACAAAGAGACAGAAAAGAGGGCAATTTCCTTAATCATAGCCAATTAGAGGGACAGCTTGTTGCTTCTTGTTCAGACTGAAGCCAAGGAGTATTACCTATATATTGGCTATAGCTGGATGGCCCTTGCTGGCCAAGCAGGGCTCCTTCAATATGATTAGGACGGATTATGGCGTTGTCTGCACATCAAAAGAGCCAGGACCAATTATCACCCCTGCCTTTCAACACAACAGCCGCTCTTCCTCCCTCCCCACCAACGCTGAAAGAAAAGGAGAAAACAGAGCCTGGGCGTCTTGCAACACTCCAGAAGCCCCATATTAATGGATGGATTCATCATTCATTCAGGCCTTTCATGTACAGTATTAGCAGTGATGGTGCACAGTTGCCAGCGCTTTGGCTAGTCCCTAAAATAGATTGAGCGTCAGAACTAATTATCCCTGTCCCAGAGGCATGTGCAAACAGGTTCAGATGACTGGAAATGTTGCGAGCTGTAAGGCAGTTGAAAAGAGTAGGAAACTCAAAACAAGAATTCATGCCTTTTAGGGGATGTTGGTGAATATTTGTCTTTTTTTTTGCATGCTGTTGTTTTGCAGGGTAACAGCGACAATCGTCAGCTTCGCTCTGTTTTGCCTAGGTGCCGATTACCATAATCCCCCATCAGAGAGGGTCTTCTGTTCGCCTTTTATGCTGTCTGTACTCATGACAGGACACCAAATGAATGTGGATAAAAGTAGTCCCCGTGCCCCTGCACTCCCCATCTTAAAACACTCACACACACACAGCTTTACCATATTACTTTCATAGTTTTACTTTTCTCTAAAGTGCCAGAGTGTAAGGTCTTGAACAAAGGTGCCCCCTGGATCACCACCACCACCCATCAAAGGCAGAGTTAGTCATCCTAGAATCCTGTCAAGAGTTAAATGAAGCCATTAAAATCCCTTTTCCATTGCCCCGACATTCAGGGTTTTTCGTGTGCTACATGGATCTCTTGCCTGCACAGGAAAGGTGACGCAGAACTCTTGTCACAACTTAATTTCCCATTTCAAAGTATTAGTTATACCCTATTTATATTCCCTGTGTCAATTTACCCTCACCAAATGAATCCTACCTGAAAATGAGTGATCAGCCAGTAGCACATTTTAGACAGCGGAATATGTAGATAAATGTAGAAAAAGCTATTGTTGCTGTTTGCAACAAAGTCAATATATTATCTTGAGTGACGGGTCATGCTTTCTGGAAAGAGACATTGCTGTTGACTTATTTACATTTTTATTTTTTATTTGCCCCTTTAACCATCACAAGATGAGTCCTATACAGTTCTATAATATTAGATAGAAGGCAGACATTTCTCCTAAACCATTGTCCTCAACCTGCTGTGCATAGTGTAGCTTTAACCTGCCTGTAAAGATAAATATGCTCTATGTTCTGAGCTAATTCCATTGGGCAGACTGCTCCTTGTATCACTGCACCACAGCTGGTCTCCGCTTTCCCGCAGTGCTTGGTTTAATCACAGAACCTTTTGCAAGCAACTGCCATGAATTTCCAATCCACTTGGGTGCATCCCACATGTGGATTTACGCCTGTATTTTGTTTGTATACAGGACAAGTATGTACATTAAATGCTTCTAGTATACAAGTAAATCCTTGGGCAACCGTGTCAGCACAACTGACATCACTGTGGCCGATTAGCAGGTGAACACTCAATCACAATCCCCACAAGCATGTAAACAAGGGCTGGAGTGGCCTCTGCACACGGCATACTACCACCTTGCCTTTTGGCTAACCTGCAGCTGGTGAGGGCAACATCAATAATTTAAACAAACACTCAGACGTGATGGAGCGGACAAGTGAACCATGTGAGAAGCACTCTGGTTCAGAGAGGCTATTAAATATGAAAACTATTTGTAGTGACTATTAGTACTATTGTTTATCTAGAGCTTAATGTCACATGTTAGTAGGTAGCATTGCTTCCACCAGTAAATTGTTTGATCAGGAGATATAGGTCAGGAAGTGGTTGCAGTCTGGATGTAAATAGACACTCTCAGTTTGCTGTTACTGTGTGGCATACTGCAAATTACCTTTACCCTAAATTTAACATTATTATATCTGCATTTAGTTTATTATTATTTATTGCTTGTCATTGTTGCTAACATATTGGCCCCAGTAGATGTACACACACACACACACACAGAGAAAAACACAGGTGACAGGGGACAGCAGCTACTTGTATATTTATACATTCATGGGGGTCTGCTGCATGTTCCACTAAAAACACACACGTACACATTGACAGGGGCCTGATTCCTATGTTGAGGATTAGATGGGCCCCTCTGGTTGCAGCTCCCGCCTCTGTATGGTGTGAAGGTGGGTAGTTGAGTGTGCATGTAACCCTCTGGGGGAAAGACTGCACTGCACACAAATCATTACTGCTCATCAGTTGCTGCCACTCAGCTTATTTACTCAACAGCTTGGCTCGACTGAGATGCGGACACACAGAGAGGCACACACACTCGTAGAAACATACCTCATTATACATCACGATTGCAGGGAAGAAATCATTGAGAAACACAGTTGTTTGGGGAGAGATGTGTTGTAGTTTGTGAGTGCAGAGCCGGTAAATATCTCAAGCCGAATACAAACAATTCATCATAACTTCAAAGTCTGTTCTCGATAAAGTTTTCACAACTGATAACGGTGAACGATTTTCATTTGGGAGAAAACTGTCAAGAGAGCCTCAACATGACAGAAAAAGTGTTGCTTCAGCGATACGCAGGCCTCTATCTAATACCTTTCCAGTGAATTATTTATGACCACTATACCGCATAAGCTATACGTAGCATATTAAATACATAATCCTCTCATCTTTTATTGATGGCCCTTTGATACATGCCTCCCTGATAAGTTTGATAAGAGAGCCTAATATATAGGCCAGTAAGCCGTTCTGACTGCCACGTTTGAGCCAATAGTGATGAAACTTCACCACAGACTCATTGGTATTACTGTTTTGTTCAGAAATGGGGACCAGAATGCTATGGAGGAGATTTGGTGTGTTTATCATATATTTGTAAACAATTGCACACAGGCAGGTCATGCCCAGTGACTCAGTGTTTACACACCTTGGCTGACGCACAAGAGGGAATTTCAGCTGTGCGCTGATCAAATCTGTCACAGGACATATCTGTGTCAAGTACACATGGACTCTGCTTCCTGTGTTTTTATTGTGAGAGGGACAGACGCATGCAGACAGAAAGGTGGGAGGGTGAGGGAGGGAAGCCATTTGATGGTCTAAATGTCTTGCTTTGTGGCGGTTACACACACACACACACACACACACACACACACACACACACACACACACACACACACACACACACACACACACACACACACACACACACACACACACACACACACACACACACACACACACACACACACACACACACACACACACACACAAATGCACATGCACATAATCACAACACACAATGGAGCAAAGATACCATCCGACAGTGTACAGGAAATGGGATTAATCTATCTATCCATCTCGATAATGTTGAGATGCACCAGCAATAACACTGTTTTGTCTGCTGCCAAATTGATTCTGATAATATGGTATAATTGCTGCAGTCAAATGAGCTACAACCGAGGAATTTAAAAGTTTCCAAACACAAATGTATTTCTGCAAACAGTATTTTATAAATGTAAAGGAGGTAGAGCAGTAGCCACTTTTGTCACTGCGTGTCTCTGGTTTTATCTTTTAATACCCTGTCATAAGAAACGTTTTGTTTGTAAGTTCAGATGTTAGATTAAGAACAAACACAAACCTTGTTTTGTATACTGTGATATTGTTGGAAAAATGATTGTCAGTCAGAAATGATACCCGTTGTGATTGAGTCACTGCGTCCTTTTGTGGCCGCTTTTCAAACTGCTCTTATCTAAGCCAAAACTGATTGAGGTCACAAAGCCCTACTTGTATTGGTAAACAAACTAAAACATTTGTTTTCTCTATTTGAGATGCACATCCTAACACTCAGTGAGTGATATTAACCTTGTTCTGTCCTGCTGGATCTTTCTGCTGATGTCTTGACTGCACAACATAAAACCCATCACTTTGTCTTGTATCCACATCACTGCGCCTCTTCCTCACCTGCAATATGATCCATATTAGCATCCACAACAGCCTGGGCAGCGCCTGCTGTCCGAGCAGACAGAACTGACAGATAAGCTCACTCTGTAACGAGTGTTCAGCCTCTGCTGGGCAGGAAAAAAACAACGCATGTTTTTGCTGCAGTGCAAACTGTGTGTGTATTTATTTCAAAATACAGTAAGTCTCTGTGACCAACAATGCAGATTTTTTTGAGGATGTTTGGTCATACGATGCCATACTTCACCTCTCATTCATGCCATCAGCACCAAAACATCCTTTAAGCTCTTTTGTTGTAGCTACACCCTGCAAGACTGGTTTAGGCCTCACTCTCAATGTTGAAGAGTGAAGAAGAGCACAGTTAGTTGCTGCTGAACAATGGTGCAATCAAAGAAATGTAATGGTTAAGCAAAAGCAGGCGAGCTGTATAAAAATAAATGTACAACAACAAGGCCTGCTGAATAAGACGGCAAGAAGGACCAAAAGGACGGAGAGAGCAAGAAGGAAGGAGTTTGATGAGCAGATAAAATCTTCACAAGTACTTGCATACAAATCATTATGCTCTTAATTTTGATTTAGGCAAGCTTAACTCTGCATGTTATCTTAGTTAATACACTAACTCACCAGTATAGTCGCTCTTCTGCTCAACAGCAGAGCATCAGCCTTACAAACGCATAACCAATTTTGGTACTATTGGTCAGCTAGGTCCTTCAATCCTGCATTGGGAGTTTGTAAAGTTGTTCTTCTAGTCCCTAAATTGATGTTGAATAGCTTTCTCTGCCTGGTCTTGTTTGGAAATTGACAGGAAACCTGAACAGAAAAAAGGATGTTAGGATTCAAACTCTAAATTGAAAATAAATATGAGAAATCCAGGGGATGTCCTTTGGTCTATTTGCTATTTGGTGAACCCAGCTTTTGCGTAGTTATTTGTTCGCCATGCTTTAAAGGTATTTCTGCTGGAAATACAAATATCTTTGGACAGACCAGGGAATTGGCCTGTGTCTGCAGGCTGGAATTGGAAGGTGATGCAAGTGCACTAAAGTGCTCCAAAAAAAAGATGCTTTCATCACTTCAAAGGGAGCTTGACACTCTTGTACACTGCAGTAATAATATCTAAGAGCCCTCCCTTTATGTCTCACACAGTCTCTTCATTTTGTTATCTAACTATGCCCCTGGTGCAAACACTTAACCTCTGTAACTACACTTAACTCCACAATTATTACTGCACTGTCTTCACGTAGCATTCTCTCCCGTGCCCACGCTTATCCATGTGGCCCTTGATATTTTGTCGAGTTTTGTTGAGTTTTTTAAAAGTTTCTCTTTTAACATCCGGTTTAAAGTAAAATAAATAGTAATTGAGTCTCCCTCCCAGAGTTTGCTTGAAGGCTTTGATCTCTCCCGTGTTCCAGTGTTAAATGGTTTCCTCTAAATCGCTGGAACATGCAGCAACTTGCTGCTCTTTTATCAGCAGCCCGCTAACAGCACCTCTTCACTAAACACTTTGAAGCCACAAACAACTCAAAAAAGAAGAATAAGGATCGGAAGTCTTGTATACATTCAGTACATATACTGCTTATCTGTTTTTAAAAGTACAGTTCTAAGTTAGAATGGTGGGAATATTGTAATGAAAGAAACTCCATGTCCACATGTTTTATTTATCTTGATCTGACAATAATTGGTCAGTGTAATAGTCTGATAATGCTGTTTGGGAATTTGAAAGGGGGTGGCTTTCTTGTTGTGATTAACGGAGTTTTCATGCAGATTCTTATCGTAACAAGGGGGGAAATTGAGATAGTTTGAAATGTTTTTGTGTCGGGCTGGTAATTGGCAGCAAGTTTATCAGAGGCAGTTTGGCCACACTTGAGTGCTCAAAGGAGCCGGAGCCGGAGACTGTGATCAACTGATCTGCTCGATATGACCTCTCACAGACTTGTCCGATCTGTACTGCACTTTCATCCCCGGCCCTTCACACCAGATGCTATACTTAACTGTTACCTCCCTGTGAGGAAAATGGTACTGTACACAACCCCTTTCAATTATTTTCTCTTGTGATTACAACAAAATGACAGCAGTCAAGGACAAAGTAGACCTAAGACCTAGATTTTGAAATCCAATACTGATAAATTGCTGGGTGTTTGACTTTGCAAGCCATACTGGATCATATTGATTTTCCTTTCTCTCTCTGTGTATGTGTTTGTGTGAGGGAGTGTGATAGCAAAAATAAACCAGAGGCAGGAGAATGCAATATTGTGTTTCATTAAAAAATCTATAGGATATCTCATTACAGCCACATGATTTTCTTTAGTATCAGGGTTCGTGGAGATGGTGTAGAGTTGGTGGGTGGCAAGATGAATGCACTTTCCTGCGTTAAGATGACAATCTCATCTGTTGTTGTTCATGGAGAAAGAAGGAACTGGGCTCAATCTGCCCAGTATGTCGACTGCTTCCTGGCCATGTTTGCCTACCGCTTGCTGCTTTTACAATCTTATCAGATAACTCATGCGTGGCAGAGCTAACTAAAAACCTATAGAATCACAGGATCAAGAGTTATTTTGAGCAGTGTTACAATGTGTTGGTGCTATTACATCATTTATTTAAATGTTTGCGTTCTGATATATCACATACTAGCTCTGTATTCATTGAACACACCAAACAGCACTAGTCTGAACATGTCTAGGCTTTTAGAGCTGACCAGTGTTGTATCCTAGCAGTATTTTTAGTCGGCACCCAAAAAGTTTTCTTCAGTTTGATTCAAAGAGCGTCTTAGTCAAAAACAGCAGATAATGGTATCTGCTGCCACAGCGAGAGTTCAGTAGGCTTCCTCTGACAGCCAGAAAAGGTTAGCCCAATTTCAAATCCTGACATTAATAGTTGTAACCTTTAGTCTTACTGCTCTGTAGGTACCCATTTAGCCCAAAAAACATGCTGTTTTTTTTTCTATTTTGCTTTCCAATTATTTGTCCATGAGGCAGTGTTTTTGATGTTCCCACACACTGTACCCAATTGCCATCTCTAAACCAGCTCTCACAGTATGCTCGTCTATGTTGCTGTCGTCTCAGTGGGACAATCCTTCAGCGTAGGCCCATGGGGAGGCTGATAACAGGGGGAATTCAAGTCTCAATCAGTGCTGGTTAATTATCACAGCCATGGGAGGTGAGAGGCTTCCCCCCCTATACCCAATCCCTCCTGATCTCTTTCTCTCCCTCACACGCACTCATCTGTTGGAAACTCTGAATTTCAGTTCATACTACAAGTGTTATTTACCCTGGTGTGTATGTTCGCCACACTTGCTAGTGTTAGTCTTCTCCCATGATAAGTAATCCTTTGACACATTTCAATAGACCTTTCTTTATTTATTTCCATTTTGTTTACTTGTATCAGTGTTCTAATCTTCTGTGTTCAGAGGGCCGATTTGATAATACTTATAGTATAAATGGTAGTTTGCTTAAAAGCTAGTACTAATTTTTTTCATGCATGCAAGTATAATACTTCTGTCATTGACGTTTTGATGTTGAATGTAAACAGTAGCCAAGCTCAGCCTAATGACTGTGTCAGTAGAATCAAGTTTAATGAGAGTAGTTAGGCTATGTTTTTGTAAAGTCACCGATTCCATAATTAAGAGAACATTTAGATTAAATGTACTGTATATCCTACTCACTTGCACTGCCATGGCAGAGGAAAACAAATGTGCATATTTCAGAAACATGGGCTCCAAGTGTAATTGTTGTTAACGGTGATGAAAATGTAATGCCCCGCTAATAACTGCACAGCATGAATCATTCAGCATCGGAAGGCTAATTCCCCTACTTTTCAGAACAGCTATTCTGCTCACTATTCAAAATGCTTTTCAAACAACATAAAAAGGGAATTTTACCTTTTTAAGTTAAAGTGACTCAGGTTTTGTCAGGAAAATGTCCCCAGCCAAACATTCCCTCTGACTGTGATTTTTGGCAACACTTTTTGACCCTTTTAAAAATACTCAAAAAAGAGCTTTGGCCAGTGTGGTTTACCGAGAATGTTTGATCATTTCATCCTTTTATCTCCATCACATTTTCTGGTTTATTTGGGCTAATACTGAATTTGTTTTAAGTGTTCCCTCCTAAGATCTGCAGCAAGAGCTTTGATTCTGAGGTGGTCTTGTGTTGAGCCTCTCACTTCAAAACAGGAAATGTGTGTCAGTGTGGGTGGGTGGTTATGCGAAAGAGGGATTGCTACTCAATATTTACTCTTATGCCACTTCATGGCTCAATCACTAAATGGTGAGAGTGCCATGCCCTAATGGTCAGTATAAAACACATTGAACATTGCATACATTGGACATGGTTGTTTGAATTTGATATTTTGCAGCCCTGTTGCACTCAAAGCATTTGCTGATCCTATTAACCAGCCAATCAGTTAACTAGGATCTTTTTCTTCATCTGATTAAAGAGAGACTGACATTTATATTAGAATGACATTTTCTGGCAGTAGCCATTGAAACCAAACTGATAGCGTTGAATTAACCCAGCCCAGCATGTGACCCTGTCATGTTTTCTCCGGGCTTCCAGAGTTTGACAATGGCAGCGGGCAGACAGTATGACAGAGAACTGCAAGCTGAAAAAATTGGATCCTTTCCCTTTTTAATCTGCCAGTTGAGTCAGTGCCAGTGCAGGACAACCAGTGTGTGCTAGGCGCCCCAATCATTTTTTCCAACCCTTTATTGCTTGGCCCCAACCGTTCATTTCATCAACTGCTGTGGGGGATGCTGAGAATACCAGAATCGGTGGGTTGTGGTATCCATGATCATAGCTACCCCCTCATGCATGTCAGACATGGCATCAACTTTAAAAGAAATACGTGACTGGCTATACTCACTGTGACAAAACTCTGGTACAAACCTGAAGAAGAGTGCGAAACCAATCATTCTTCTGTCACCCCTGCTGTACTTCAGTTTGCCTGACTCTTTGCCTTTAGTTTGCCTTTAATGTTAATCCTTCCAGCCTGCGTTTTTTTTATTTCTTAGATTTCTCAAGACTCATTCATAGAGTTTAATTATTTTTTTAGTATTTAAAATACTAATCCATCTCAATGAATATGCACCATTTACCTTTGTAAACTTTGTAATGAAATCTTCATTTCATTCTATTCATTTCCACTTTAATTTCAAGTCTAGTGCACAAATGAAAACAAGTTTGTAGCCTTGACATGCCGCTCATCCTCGAGGACACCGCTGTTTAATCACTTTTTCTTTTTTTCCACAAATAGATACATACCTCAAATAAAGAAAGTTAGCTGCAGTTCTATTAAAGACACATAGTCCCATCACACTTGCTCTCAAGATCATTCTTATTTCCCTGAGGAGTTTCTTGGTGACAGATGGGCTTTGGATGGGGGTTTGGTGAGATGGGAAGATGAAGGATTCTGCAATCAAGGTATAAAGATGGAGAGGAAAGAGTAGGCACATCTTTCCATTAGTGTCATTAAAGCGGCCCTGAGGTTGGAAGGACAAACAGTGGGAATGGAAAATAACCGAAAAGCAGCAGCTCAGTGAATGAAGTGCTCAGGTTTATTAGAAAGTGCTACCCCCTGCCTTTTATCTTTACCTGCGTTGAAGGTTTCCATTTATCTTTGATGTGCTATTAATGATCTTGTATTTGGTTGGTTGTCTCCCCTATAAAGTTTTGAAAAGATCAGAAATCCAGTGACACATTGTACAACAGAAATACAGTGTATTTTATACCTAATAATATATTTATCGCAACGTAGCCCTGAAAATGTATTGCCATTTTCCAATGGTTGCAAAATGCAGTTAAAGTGTGTTCACTTCTAAGGATTTCCTTGTCCCTAAGTCTAAGCCACAGAAGGGGCTCTGTTGTTGAAAATGTGACTGGTCTTGAGAGTGGTCTGCTCTGTCTCACAAGCGGCTCAATAAGGAGGGTAGTCAATATGGCTGCTCTCAGGCGGTGGGTCAATGAGGGAGGAGGCTTCCTGCTGAGCCAAGGTTAGAAAAGGAGAGAACAGGGGGTCTTTGTGTGGAGAACACTCATTTTTACTGCCTTTTCTAGGATATTACTAGAGACTGAAAATGGACTGTGTATATTTCTGCAGTAGTTTGAACTGTATAGTGGGTGGTACAGAAAGAAATCCATGTATCCATGTTATGTTAGCTGTTTTTATCAAGTTTACTGGTAACACAGTGGTTGTAAGCCAACAGGCAAAACTACCTTATTCATGTTCTGTGAATAACATTAGCTCACACACCTTACCTCGCAAGACTGCTAGTAACATCTAAAAAGAAACTTGGCCCATGATAGGAAATACAGCACAAACACCACGTCTCCATTCTGTCTCTCATTTTGAGAGCAAAGGAGAAACTGTGCGAGAGATCATGGCACCACCTTAAGCTGGGCTCCAAAACCTTTCATGACTGCTGAGCAAAGTGGATTTGGGACAGAGGTAACGGCCCGTACTTATCAAGCAGACAACCTCATTTTCTAGCCCCTTGCTCGCCTCTACCTCCTTCTCACTGTTTGCCTGGTGTGGTGCTTTCTATCTTTCAAAGACAAACAGGGTCTCCCACACTGCTGGGCCTGAATACATTAGACTTCCCACACTGTAATGTGGTTTCTGACACCCCACTTCCTCCTCAAACTCTGCAGCTGTGTTGTTAAAAGCCTGCAGTGTTTTAATTATCTTATATCCCTGCTTGAAGATGTGTGTGTTCTCCATTGCAACCACATAAAATACCTACAATTAATATGTTAAGGTTTACTTTGCGTAACCTACAGTCATCTACACCTGTGCGTAAGTTGATGACTCCATTATAACACCAAAAAGTTTCTGTAGAAGAGACAACAATTCCCCATTGTACAATTCACTTCACCTCCTGCTTTTCATTACATTGTTTGAGCAAGATTTGGTTAGATTTGTTCCTTGCACTTTAATGATGTATAAGAACATACACTCTGAGTTTTCTTTCACTGAACACTTCGAAATACATCAAGAGAACGTAGCTTGTTCTGAAGATGTTTTTTCAATTCACTCACTACCTTGTTATTTGCCAAAAAATAACTTTTCCTTGACTTTGACCTAAAAGTTGAAGCTTGTCAAAGTCTGTGCTGGTGACATATTTGACTTTAGTAATGAGTTTGTTTTCAATCAAACGCTGCTGATAGATATCCTTGCTTCTCACTGATATGTTGGCCTTTTCCGGCTCATTTAGCTCGCCTGCTTGTCTTCCTCACATACTGAAAAGACAGTTTGGGCTTGTTAACCTTTTAATTTAACCACTGACATGGGTTTCCAGCTTCTTCCTTTAGTGCAATCGCTGATGGTTGAAGTTCAGCGGCCTGTATTGATATTTGCGCAGTGCTATTATTCTTGAAAACCATATAAACAGGTGGAATTAGAATCTTTACATACATCAAGCCTAATTTTCTAACAATATTTTGAGACAGTTTTAAAGAAATGTACTGATGGTTACACTTGGAACCGGGATAGCTTTATTGGATGAATTAGTTTTGGGAGGCTTTAATTGCTAATTTCTCTATATGCTTCAAAAATAGAAATTCCAAACATTCTGTCAAAAATATTGGACCTGATTTTTTCGGACACGTTCCTAAGTTATTAGAGTTTGGACTTTGACCACCACCTGGGGTATCGTTGTTGTTCTCTTGTCAGTTGGCATGTGTGTTTAACTGGTACTCCGTGTTAAAGGTCAATACAGGATCTATTAGGTGAAAAAGAGTTGTTTGTCTAATTGAGCACAAACAAGCCCCTAAGTAGCCATCAACGCCTCACACACACACACACACACACACACACACACACACACACACACACACACACACACACACACACACACACACACACACACACACACACACACACACACACACACACACACACCCACAGCCTGGTCCCATCTTCCTGTCTCTTTCCTGACCTGCTCTGCTGACAGTGGATGTTGGTTCGCCATTTTGTTTGACAGTAGAGCTGAAGCTAAGCCCTTCCCTACTGCGGGGATAAAAAGCTGCTAAAGGCGGCTGCTTTGGCTCTGATAGCATGCCGCAGGACCCTCAAGCCCATTCAGTTTTCTCGTCTGATAGAGAATGGCTGAAGATGGTCTTTTGACTGGAAAGGAGCCAGAATGGAGCCTGGAAGCTCTGCCCAACCCACACACCCACTGTTCCAGCAGCGTATAGCAGAGATGATTAAGCATGCCATGGTTCCTCTGGTCTGCAGGAGTGACACATCTCCCCACTGCTACTCCTCTTTGGTCTCTCTCCATCTGTCATGTACACTACCAGTATAATGCATTCATGTGGTGGTCACATTCTGACCAATATGTACATTAGACCATGCTGAATTTATCCATTTCCTAAAATCAGCTGCTTCAGTCCAATTGAGACACCCTCTTACTGCTAAGAGTTACACTTGCAAATTTGTTATTCTGGCTTCAGACGTGCATATCTTTTTTTCCAACAATTTTTCCTTCACATCCACTTCTGCTTGAAGGGATTTTCAAAATAAAATATTGTATGATTGAGCACTTGTAGTGTCTTTGCATTTGCAGATCTAATGTTTGATATGTTGAAATGTTCAACATTACTTGCAGTACATTCTGATTTGAAACTTGTCATATTAACTGATTAAAAGCAACTGAGAAAGAGAAACACTTCTCTCAGGTGAATGGACCATGCTAATCACTCGGCCTTGATGCATCAATAAGAGACACTTTCTGTAAAGACGGACAATCTTTTCACTTTCTTTATTCTAGTCTTCTCCATCGTAGAGTTAGTGTAAAGACTATTGCATAGAATAGATGGAATGCTATGTTGTCTTGACTCTATTCCCTAATGTGAAAGTGGAAAATACCTATTCAATTCAGTGAATTTCTGCAGAATCTTACTGCAACTGTTCACTTCCAAGAGAACTAAGATCAGTGAAGACAAGCAGCAGTATTGCCACCGTAATGGACCACGTATTAAATTGCTTCTCTCTTCGGATCTCACACTAGGGACTTAGTGGCGCAAGGTAGAGAAATTACCTCCTAGAAGTAAAATAGCTGAACCATTGACATAGCATCTCTCTTCTCTTTCTTCCTCTTTTTCTGGTCTAGCTATCCCCTGGAGACGTGACATTTCCTTGGAAGAGAGCAGGCATATTCTAAACTGCATTTAACATTCAGCCACTTATTTCACAACATTTGCTGCATTATTTAAATACCTTCATACCCTCTTAATTATTTTCTAGCACTTCTCCATCCCTGCAGAACTGATAATTGGTGTTATTTATCTAAACAATACCACTGTGTGAATTTAAGGTTAGGAGCGTTTGAATAATGGATGAGGACAAATGCAAAGCAATTGCGCTTACTTACTGACTTTGGCACTATCCATGTCAGTGCGACGTTACCATTTATGCTCAAGGAAGGAAATGGCAACCGCATTCCAAAGTGTTTACTCCTTTGCTGCACTCTCTACTTATAATAAAGCAAGACGTTATATTAACTTGCCAGGGAGGCTAGACTGGGTTAAATTTGTCAGTTCCTCTCGTCCAATTCCAGCGGGGCTTGTGGTTTCATAATGAAAAGCCTCTTGGAGCTTCTGGGATCGACTGAAGCACAGTGGGTGAAAAGATAGAATGACCAAAAAGATGTTTTGCTCTAAAACATTTCATTGAGTGTGTGGGCAACTTGGAGTCCTGCAGTGTCCTTTCACTTTACCCACTGGCACATTTTGTGTGAGTGGGTTTTAAATTGTTCCATTGAAGCTAATGGCATCCGAGAAGCTGTGGTTTTGCTGTCACCTGCTTTGTACTTGAACTCAAAAAGTAGCTTAAGTAGTAGTCCAATGTTTCTCAAAGTGATAGTCAGTATTTCACAGCTTATTCTTGAATCTTCCACTGTAGAATAAATGTAATTTAAAAAAAAAAAAGAAATGTATATATTACAGCATTTACACAGATAGAGCTCAGTTTTATGTAATAGTACAACACCTCATGATGAAGCCGTTTGGTTGCAGTATTGAAATAAATTAACTTGCATTAACCACAGTGACCCTGTAACAGATCAAATGTTTGACATCAACTAGAATTTCATCAGACTGATTGCTGCTCTGGCCCAAGCGTTCCTGTTCTAAAACATTACCTACTGTCAGTGAAGAGCACCCAGCTAATATCTCTGTTTCCCCTGTGTCCATCCAGGTTCATCAGCGCAGCCCTTCAGCCCCTTCTGGTTCACAGTGGAGCCCCAGGAAACACTGGCCATCCGGGGAAACTCAGCACTGCTCAACTGCTCGGCCCACAGCGACGCAGCCACGCCGGCACGCATAGAGTGGAAGAAAGACGGAACCTTCATGAGCCTGCTTTCAGATGAAAGACGAAACATACTTCCCGATGGCTCGCTGTTTTTCACCCACGTCATCCACAATAAGCACAACAAGCCTGACGAGGGCACCTATCAGTGTGTTGCCACCATCGACAACCTTGGGTCCATTTCCAGCCAGACGGCCCGTCTTTCAGTGGCAGGTAGGGACTGCCAGATTTACCGGATGTTACAAATGTACCATACTGTGTACAACTTGTTTTTTAAATCGTTTTTTAAATCCTACATTCGCCATCAATTGGGAATGCTCCTCCATGGTCTTGTTTCCCTAGCTTGGAAATACATTTTTGCGACTACCATAAAATCGTTCATGAGCAAAGAATATGTGTTGTATTTTCTCGCTCAGATCATGTCATCTAATGCATTGTTGGCTGTTTCCATAGATTGTTCCAGCCAGGAACTAATTTCCCCAAACTTTACAATACCACACGAATACAGCACAAATACTGAATTTCACAAAATGAACAACACTTTTGTTTTCCTCAGTCCTGTGATTAGGATCCACTCTTAACTGGTTCTTCGTGGTTCATGCGTCACAATTCAATCCAGTTATACGAAAATCTAGTTTTTTTCTAATCCTGCTGAAGGACAAACAGACAAACAAACCGAGCGGAAAACTCAACCTCCATGGCTGGGGTTTTAACACTGTGAGAATTCTTCAAGCATTTCTTTGACATATTTTTTCTACTACACATTTATATTAAACATATCCACCCACACAAAATCTGTAGGTGTGAAAAGGCTTCTTTTTTTCCTGCCTTCTCTTGACGATTGTTTTTTGTCCTTGAATCCCTTAGTCATTTGTACGTTCTCTACCATAAAATCCTTCACCTTTCTGGAGCATAAATGCATTGCTCTACTGGATAAATGCTTGTAAAAGGATCTGTGATTTCCCCCCCATTACTAGTCCTACAATGTGACCTTGTTCAGTTTGGGAACAGCAAGTGACGTGGTATTATTAGGTGTTTTGTCCCCCAAAATTCAATTTGCAGCTGGGGAAGCCACAGAATGCACTTACTGTGTGCTTTCTACTCAGCAGTGCTCTGCCAGATTTTAAGTAGCTAGAGAGAGGCCTCTTGTTGACAATGGGATAGTACAGTGTAAGGCTGTCTGATACTGAGTGGCTGTGTGAAGACAATGTCTGACTGCGACTCTGTTTCTTCTCATAGGTTTCTGAAATACAAGTTAATGAAGCAGATTATTAACATCTGAAGGATTGAGAAGATGTTTTTCCTCCTCATTTGTCTAACAGCATGTGCTACGTGATCTCTTAAAAACGACAAGCCTTGACAAAAGGTAGACTATTCACTGCCTGTGCACACTAAAGAAAAGAGTTTGTGTGTTCGTTTTTATCAGTGTGCATCTCAAAGTCTTTTCAACTGAACTGAACACAATCCATCTCTGCTCCACATTAACCCATTTAAGCCGGGAAAGCGTTGCCGCATTTCTACCATTAAAACCGGGGGCGCTGTTGCGTCATTCTACCATTGAAGCCGGGAAAGCGGATAGTCATTTTCTGGTACAAGAGCTCTGTGCTATTTTTTTGCATTAATTATCGGCTTCTTAGCCAATGAAATGCATCAGAATATACACGTGGCATTGTTTGGATTTTTTTCGAGCAATCATGGCAGACTTGGACTACTGCGGAGGGAATTCTGAAGTTAGTGAAGGTAGTGACGATCTGCACAGTGCTGATGACATTATTGCTGACGACTTTGAACCCATCGAACCAATCGACCGGGATTTATGGTTAAGACTGTTTGAAAACGGCGACGATGATGACCATGAGTTCGAAAGTTTTGAAACCGAGTGGAGGACGGAGAATTACCACTGTAATTTTACGATTCTAGTTTTTTCAACCGCTCCCCAGGGGTGAAAGTCGATTTACCTGCAGAGGCCACTCATGAAAGCCACAGCTGTAAGCTCTCAAATACTTTTTGACTTTTGTTTCTATCTGCTACAGAGGCTGAGAAATCAATTATTTAGTAGGCGTTGACACAATTGCTGAATTTCCAGAAACACTAAAGGTTTTAGGGGGTTCTTCTAAAATCACCCATAGGTTTTATAGGCATTTTTTCCAGGCATTTTAGGCCTAAATGGGTTAATATGTCACTGAAGCTTCATCGACACGTGTTGAGGTCGTGTGCCAAGACAGGTTCTGTTATAAGACTGCTTGGCTGGGTCAACCACGATAGGATTTTAGATTCAATCAATTTCTACTTGAAGAGGGGAGCAAGAGAAATCAGCTATTACACACACAGACACACTTTTGACGTGGAAATTCATTAACATTATGGCTTTGTGAACATTCCTACACGCACAAGTGTTGAACACAATAAAGCTATTGCATTTATGACTCTACTTACACACACATGTACAACAGCTGATGTATGTTCAGCTGGCTGGCAGGTGGCCAATAAAAAGGTTAATTGCAGTGTAGAGAGAGAAGGCCATTAAGCCGCCGTCAGACCCGGGAACGATGGTGCAGGCGGGGGCGGAATGGGCGTGACCTCTCAGACGGAATGAGTCTCGGATGACTGGCGTGGCAGGGAGCATATCTGACAAATCCCGGGGTAATATCTGAGATTGATTGCTAGGAGACGTGCGGCTCATTCTTCTGGAGGAGCACTTCCACCCATTGCCACAGAGCTCAGCTTCTCAGCCCCACCTCTCTACTGCTGTCTCCATCTTCCTTTTTTCACGGTGTTAAAATATGCACAGAATGTGTTTGGGGATGTGAGAGTCACTGGCTAGGACAGAAGGATACATGTTAACACAAACTCCTGTAAGTAAGATCGACATGTAAGAAATATCCCACATACATCCCTTTTATAAATCAGCTTGAGGAGATCACTACATTATAACATTATGTTAACAGCATCATCTTCCTTTCTAGGTGGTGATTTCCGTTTGCATTAATTAAAATACAGTACTGTGTTTGTTAGGACATGTATTATTCTCTAAATTGTACAGCTTTGAAGTCTCTCTCTGCCTTGTGTTTCTTCTTTGCTCTGGCTTTGTCATCCATTCTGCCTCTGTGCGTTTGATCCTGTGTATGCACAGTCAGATACTGTGGAAACACAAGCAGACTCAGAAGAAAGAGGAGGGGGGAAGAGTGTGACCAAGTGGAGCCCAATCTTATGTATTCAGTTTGGGTATCTGTTAGAGAAAAGGAGGGGAGAGAAAAATTATAGCAAGTGAAATGAGAAATCCCATCTTTACTGTCTGCTGTTTCCCAACACAGCTGTCCCTCCTCCCACCCGCACGCTTTGAACTCCGCCTTTAAGAAATGCTGGAGGTGAACCCCATCTCACCCCCGCTTAATAGGGAAACCCCAAATGAGAAAAGGAATTAATTAAGCGCTTTCTCGGTCTGTCACACACTATATTGCAGTCTCTTTGTTTGCCTTTCTGACCTCGAAGTATGTAGATGACACTTTTTTCTACTCAAGTGTATACGCTTTTTGTTTGAATTTTTCTCCTGTCTGCCCCCCTTCTTCCTTTCTCTCCTATAGGCATCTGTGGTATATATAGATAACTCAAGCCGCTCATCACTTTGCTTTCATATCAGGTTTCACTGAAATCTAATTTCTCCCTCCTCACAGAAGTGGAAATTATGAAGTGACACTCTTCATGTGTCATGTGTGTCGCCTCACATTTTAGCATGCTCATCCTCTGATAGTCGGACACCCTTTGAAGGGTTTAGGGGTGTCGGCAGATTCTTTAATCCCTTTTTTGATGTATTTTAATCTGTTTTTTGTTTGGGAGGGGGCTTCACCCGTACAGGACATGACAGCTTTAAAATGTGAAAAAGGATAATTGCATCACTATTGCTCGGGTAGCCCTTTGTGCGATTGTCAGGGACACTTTGGAGGACACACGGTGGGCTAATTATGTTGGCATCTAAACATAATGTGAATAACAAAACGTCAACTATGTTTTTACAACTTGTTTATGAATGTCAAACAAACATGGATGAAGTCATTCAGTGGGAATAAAACATCATTATTGTCCACGTGCACTGAGGTGGCTCACCAAAACATCTATAGTACAGTTTTGTCAATGACCATGATTCTGTCCACGTCACTTTTGTCCTTTGTGGTGGACTTATAAGACTTGCATCCCTTTTTATCTTGACTGTATAAAAAGGAGCTAAACTCTGTGGAGCTATTGACTATTTTATTATATTAAATGGTGTTTCTGATATGTTGTCTGCCACTACTCAGTGAAAAAAGATTCAGGCTCCTGCTTATACTTAGCTTGGTGAAGTGCACTTCAGGAATATCTGTCGCTTGATTCCTTCCTTAGTTATTTAAAGTTGAATATTGCAAATCAGAGGGTTAACTCTCACCATAAACTACATTGTTTACTGTCCCTTTATTGCATTTAATGGATTTCTTTTGATTTAAGCAAGCAATCTGATTATCCTTATCTGTTTAAGTTAAGAGGGACATACACAGCTATGTTAACTGCTATTGGCCTTCTAAAGTATAACTTTCTAACGGGCATTTTTTTATAGCACTTTGAAAGATGTCATTGTAGCTGTTTCTTTTCATCCTCAACAATTTAACTCAAAATCTGACGAGTTAATTAGCAAATAAGGTCTCTTTCCACAGCTTAACAGTTATTATTTTACTTATTAGTTAACTCATTTCAGCCAGTATTGATTTTTAAATGTTGTAGGGGACAATTTGCATGTCAATATTAATTTAAGGGTATCGGAGTATCTTATCCTAAGATTGTATGCCTCAACCAGATGTCTATCAATAACCAGTTTTCTTTTGTGCACTTAGTCCTTGTCACCTTTTGCAATGTACTAAACTCCCCTCTGATTAAAACAAACACACAGAGACACACACACGGAGACAAGGGCAAACAACAAAACTGTTATCTCAAAGGCTAATCTGGTTCCAACAGAGATAAAGCCCAATCAGATGATGTCTGACCACCACTCACTGACCTGCATGCATTCATCCTTCTTATCTGTTCACACAAAGAACACTTTGACTCCCCTCATTCATTTCTCACTCTTTCTCCTTTGTGTTTCTTCTCCTTCTCACTGAATCAACCTGTCCTCTCTCTTTTACCTTCTTTACTATCAGCCCTGTATTTTTCTTTTTATTATTCTTTCAGCCCACATCTCTGCTGCTCTTACAAACCCACTGAAACACACACACACACACACACACACACACACACACACACACACACACACACACACACACACACACACACACACACACACACACACACACACACTTGTACTCACCGTTTTGCAGTTCCACAGTGGCTGCACCCGAGTCATAAAGCTCCAAAATGGCAAACAAACAGTAATAAATCTCAAGAACAACAAAAAATATCTCCCTCACTCTCAAAGGGACCCCCAGAAAGAAATTCACCAACCATGTCATTGTTTTCCTCTTAAAAATGTAATCTTTTGTTTCTTATTGTGTGCACATGAGTCGGTCTGCCCACTCGAAGCTAGCTAAATAATACAAATAATATATATTTATATATTTTCCTGTCATGTTTTCAATTGCAGGCTACAAACAGTTGACATTTCACACAGAAACTATGCTTTAATAGAACACTTTCCCTCCCTTTACTCTCAACACTTAAGTAGTTTGGACAGGGTACATATGTTTTATCAATGTCATATAACACAACTTAGAGCAAGTAAGTGATACACTTCATAAATGAGCATAAAAGACTAAAAGAACATTTAACTGCTGACACCTGATGAAGTAACCTAGTTGTATGACCCACATGCTACCAAGTGATTGAAATAATACACACCCTTATTGATTGGCTCTTGTAACAGGAAATTATGTTAAATTGGAATTTCAGGATGGAAAACTTTTCAGAAACAGCTTCAAAATGTCAGCATAGATCCTGTTCTAGGTGAAAGGCATTTGAAAGATGTACAGTATGCACCTTAGCCCAGGCATTCCCTTAGCCCAGCCCATGTCATTGCGGCATTTCTAGGTGTAGGCGGTTCCCCTTTATGACCAATTATGTGGTGCTTTGCTGCGGAGAGCAGAGGTTGTTGCCATGACAAATAGCTCTGACCGGGAAGCAGCGTCAGGGTCTCAGTGTTGTTTCATTACCCTGATTTCGATCTGTCTCTAGCACACATAAGGAGAGACTGACGCAAGACAGTGAGAAGGCTGTAGATAAAGCAGAGAGGTGGGACTTCTACAGAGGTGCATTAATCATATGTTAAGTTGAAAAATGAAAACCTTCAGTTCCTCTTGGAGCATATGTAATGAAAAAGTAAAATAAGTAAAACACTGTTTAAACAGGAGAAGTTATTTTTTATTTAAGCTGTTGGGGCTATAAAGGAGACCGAAAAATGGGACTCGGCCGAGAAAATATGATGTGGGAAATCTTGGTTGAGGATGGAGCTACAGTATAGGGGAAGATCCATCTTTTTTTCCTCTCCGGAGGACAGCGGCAGGAGAAAAGTGTCGACAGGGAGTCACTTGGGCTGGAGGTAGATGACAGTCTCCATTTTACGTGTATTCACTGACTGATTAGGTCCTCTGGGTAGGAGGAGAGGCTGATGGAGACAGCCCTATCTCTACCTTCCAGACACCTGTGTGTGTGTGTGTGTGTGTGTGTGTGTGTGTGTGTGTGTGTGTGTGTGTGTGTGTGTGTGTGTGTGTGTGTGTGTGTGTGTGTGTGTGTGTGTGTGTGTGTGTGTGTGTGTGTGTGTGTGTGTGTGTGTGTGTGTGTGTGTGTGTGTGTGTGTGTGTGTGTGTGTGTGTGTGTGTGTGTGTGTGTGTGTGTGTGTGTGCTAAGGAATGTACACCCAGGCATTCAACTGCCTTTGTGTGTTTTTAGAATTCCTCTACTGTATGTGACATGTCATCTTTCAACATTAGGTTTATTCAGATTTTAAATTCAAAGTTGAGCACTAAGGCGAAGTTGTTTTAACTGCTTTTGAGCCTTTTTTACAGGCTAATATTACCCCTATAACACTTAAACAAACCGAGTTACTGCTGAATCATGAATTGATTTACCTCATTTTATGTTTTTGTTTAAATTTACTTTTGAAAATGGGCTCTGCAATGTGTTTTTTAAACTGGAGATTGCCTTTGGTCCACAATGGGTTTTGTGCTTTTGTTCATTTGAGTACCTTTTTGAGAGGTTAATATAAAGACTTGAAAATTCTCTTCTTTTAGCTTTACTTTTCAGAATAGTTAAATGTATTGCCGATATGTGCATAAATACCTTGATTTTTATCTTCACACCAAAGCTGTGGAAAATGTCTTGTGAGCAGGGTTGCAGACACAGGACAGATTTCCTGTGTCGATGAATTCACACCAACTACAAATACAGAATTTTACCCAAGTTGCCTCTTGGTGTGCCAGGACAGCTTCACAGGTTCCACCTACAGCTTTATTAGTAATGTCCCTGGTTATTGGATACAGACAGGAAGTAGACTAATTCCTCATTAAATAAAATATTTATAAGGTTTATATGCAGTGCCAACATGTATTCATAGGCAATCAGATGCAGATGGAGTTTGTTTGTGCTACATAATGTACCACTGCTCAGTGCGTTTGAAAAAACCCAAATGCCTTGGGACATTTCTTCACAGCACTCTACACTGTAAATTAAAGCAGACTGTCCAATTGAACTCAGACAATTTTCAGTTTCCTAAGTTTCTAGACTATGCTTTGGCTGGTGCAATTACTGTGTTCTAATGAGGGTGATAATTGACTGCTGCAGTCAGCAGATGAAGATAAACTTGTGCATAATGACTTCCCCTACTCACTGACTCTACTCATCTGTGTGTTTGAGCCCAGAGCTCCACATCCAGTCTCTCAAATGTCCCTCTCCCTGAACTTCTATTCTCAACTATGCACAGTGCATCTTCCCGTATGTGTAAGACATTTACACTACAATGATCTTTCTTCACTGTTCAAGGCTTTCAACACCTCAGACATTTCTCTTTTAAATGCTCTCATTTTCACTTCGAACCCGAAGGATAGAATAATGCTGTCAGTGAGAATCTGGCTGCAAGCGTGACATGTTAATCAGCTCGAGAGTTTTGTCTTTTATAGATGCCTTGCTTCTGCTCAAAATGATCTACTTGTAGATGACTGGCATATGTTGGGTCTGATTTTGAATAGCCCTACAACTGCTTCAGTTATGTGTGGGATTTACAAAAAATATATGCCAAAGCCTCCTGAGAATGAACATAACCCAGATTGACCTTAAACGAAGCGTTCATTTAAGCAAATGTGGTGTTTACCATGTTAAATAGCACATCAGAAAGATTTCCTTTACACCATTCAAGTGGAATTAACAATCAGGTCTTAACATTAAGTATGAAAGCTGTTGGGGAAACAAACGCAGATTAATCATCATATGCAACTTGCAATACTTCAATAAACCTTAATTCTTTCATGAGCTTTCCTATCTCCAGTCCATCTCCTGGTTCCTGTTATTCACAGTCATGAGCACAATTGCATCTTAGAAATTCTGCTTGTGTAGTTGAGTTTTGGCAGAAAACTGGAATGTAATGTTTGCCAAATGAGTAGCTCTGCTTTTAAAAAGAACTTAAGGCTGGGACAGATGACCTGAAGAAGAACAGTTTCCACTGCAACACACAGATGTTACCAAACAAATTACGTCTACCATTTTTAATTCTGAAATGTTGGTTTATTTAATTTTCAGGCTGATGAAAAGCTTGGGTTGTGTGTAAGTAGTGAATTGCTCAGGAGTGGCAATAACTGAGACTTTATTTTTCCAGTAGCCTTTGCTAATCTATTTTTTTCCTTTCTTGTTTCGTTAGGTTGTAGTAATTGAATCTGATTAAACCAGATCCAAAAGTCAGAGTGCAGAGGGGAATACAGCAGATGGAGCACAGTGCACTAATGGTATACCAAACAAGTGTGCACTATAGTTGAAGAAATGGTTGCAAACAACAGTTACCTCTGTTCAGCATTAACAAAGATGGTATTACACTTCATATAACGCGTTTTATCTTGAATATACTATAACAAATAATTGTTTACGCTCTTCAAACAAAGAGGAAATAATAACAACAAAGAAATGAGAGTATACTTACACAATTCTGAGTCAGACAAATTAAAGAGGGATGTGCCTTGGCCCCTGGGTAGAGTAAAATATTCCTGGAAAGTATTCCAAGGGAAAACATCCAGCATTAGCGCATGTCAATTACAAAAAAGAAGCGTTTTAATTCCAAAAGCGAAAGTGTATTACTCAGTCCTACCCTAAGGATATGAGCTGGATGTGCATGGCAAAGTCCACACTTTACCCAATAAATACCTGCTTTGTGCAGGGACTTTTACTACCTGGGGAGTTCCTCATTCAAAGCAGTCACAAGTTTTTAAGGGCAACAATCCATCCCGTTTGCCGTTTCTCTGAATCTGCATTAAAAAGAGGCTAGACGGCACTTCAGAGCATTTTGTTTATCCTCCGCTCCCTCATTGACATTCACTGTCCATGTCTCCTTCCTCGGGGTTCTACAGATAGAGACACCGAGGCAGTTACAGACCAGTGTGCTCATCCGCAACGCCCTTTCATCTCCCAATGCCCATCCGAGTGAGCATGCATGAGGCAGTTTTTGGTTTTCATATTAAATCATCCCCATGTTTCAAAGCTAAATTGGTCTTCATAGAGCTTTTGAACCCTGAAAGAGATTGGAGTCTCAGGTTTTTTTTTTTGATGGCTCCCCCATGCCGCGGGGAAATCTTTCAAACACACCTCTGTATTTATCAGACACATGGAGTGCGCAGAAAAAGTGAGACCGAAAGTTTTCCCAGCTATCCTTGAGTTTTGACATTCAAGGCCAAATATTTTACAGATAATAGAAGCAAGAATCCTTCTGATATGCTGGTTCTTATGATCACCCTATACCTTAAGTCCTCCTGCTTTCGTCACTATAGATGATGACACGCATAACTTACATTTGTGGCCTATCCTTTAACATTTCTTTAGTAAATTGTGGGATTTCAGGGTGACAGAAAGGGGATGTTATTTGGCTACTCTACATGTAAATAAAATATATCTGAGATACATATTTTACTCTTTTACTTTATTTGTGCTGAGGATGCAAAAAATATGGCGCAACTGTGAGTGTTTCATTGCATATTCTGCGCTGAAAGAACACCTTGCCTCGGGCACAGATAGAGTGAAGAAACCAAAGTGTGAAGTGCTCAGTTGGTGAGCATGTTGGTTTCTTATGCTTCAGAGACCAACGTTATTTATGGATTTACTTTTTTGCACCATCTGAGCAGGTTTCCATAAGCTATAATGGTATTATCATAAGCTCTAACTGATACAGGCTCGCTGAAGGTGTGAGAGGTGACAACTCCAAAAAGCTCTTCTCTCCGCTTTTCTCTCAGTTACACTCACTCTACACTCTGTCTTCCAGAAGACTAGATTTCACTTACTCAAGAATGCTTCTTTATGCTGGTGGAAAAAGAAAGAATGTCTTTTCCACACTGGTTCCTCATTTCATTTAATTATGATAGATTTATTGATGTGTTTTCTTTAGTGACAAACAAAGGGCTTTAAAGGAGGGAAATGCATTTTTCTTGACAAACCGTAATGGCAACTTCATTTGCATTTATTTTGTTGCTTTTAGCTAGAGACAGTTTGCATTCCTCATTCAGTGTCACTCAGAGAACTTAAGTAGAATGTGGGCTAGAGTGCAGCATAGATGGCTGTTGCTTGCCAAGTATTCCTGCATTGTGTAGAAGAACAGGGATGAAAAAGCTGTGAATGAAGCATACCTGTTTTTTATCTGGAATAAAGATTGTTTGGGGAGCTGTTCAGGCTTGCTAGAACACAGCCTTTGTGTTAATGTGCCAGGGCATGACATGTGTGATGCAGGCAACACTTGTGTGAGCAAGAGCGAAGTGTGAAGAAAGGAGTGTGTGTGATAAACAAGGGAGATGGAAAGCAGGAAAGGGATATGGTGTTTCAACAAGCGATACAGCTATACAGGAAACGTATAGAAACTCTGAAGGTGTTCATGAGTGTGAACGTGCTGATCCTGCCTGACTGAGCTGTCCTGAACTCTCTGTATGATCCCTGGTGAAGGTGTTCAGACCTCTCATCTCTACACCTTCGGCACCGTCTCACTCATTGGTTGCATGCTGTGGAGGTGTCGTTCAGGGTGCTGTGTGGGTGTATGATTTCACAGAGGCGTTTCATTCACTGCGCGGAGTCTGATGAAGCTTGATTAATGATTAAATAAATATAAAGACTTGCTGTTTTCATGGAGGCTCCCCACTGTTAGTGTTCATGTGCAGTTTTATGGAATTTCCTTTTGAATACCTGACTGCGTCCTCTATCATAGAGCAGAAAGCTTTATTGTCTCTGTGGGGAATTTGGCTTACGTGCAGCAATCAATAAACTGTGAAAATAATACAACAATAAATAAAACCAGCAATCAATATAATTGGATGAAAAATACAGGGAAATGGGACTAAGCTTCGTAAATGTCTGTTAAACCTGTATTCAATAATTAAGAAATAAATAAAAAGGAAACAATCAAAATAAGAGATTCCTTAAGAAAATCAATATTTGGTTTAACTGTTTAAAAATAAAATACAACGTTCATTGTCATCCTGGAAGGTTTTAATTTGTTCTACAACCTACCATGACTCTGACCCTCATTGTGCAGAAGACTGACCAATACTTCACAGATCTTAAGAAAAATAGACTTGTTGATAAGTTTGACAGTGTTTGAGTACGAGACAAATAAAGCGGAAAAAAAGTATGCTGCTATGAGGTGAAGATAACCTGTGGAAGACGAAAGAGCAACAGACCGAGAACGCTCTCCTCTTCCTCGGTATATCAGGGTGGGATGTGCGTGTGTTGCGTGCATGTGGTGTTATTTTTTCCAAGCTGCAGAATTACTTGTGCTCCAAGGTCAGTGATGAGTATCTCCCTTATTGTTTATACACACACACACACACACACACACACACACACGGACAGTCAAGTCAAAGCAGCACTTCAACAGCATGTTTTTTATTCTACACACTGTCAACACTTTTATTTTCCCTCTACCTCACCTTTCAGCTTCCTTGCACCTCAGCGCTGCATTTTGACACTCAGGTCTCAGTTCATGTAACCCGGGAACACAAAGCAAGCTCGGATTCAGCTATTGCATCAAAGCACATGTCTTTGATGTTGGTGATATACTGTATGTTAAATCTTTCCTGAGGCAAAGGGGATTGTGCTTTAAATTTGTGTCGGGTGAAATATGAATTACACAGGCACCAACACACATCTTATTGTTGGGCTTTTGGATGTTTCATTTCCATGTTGGAAACACAATATTTAGGCAAACAAATGCTAACATTTACACAATTAAGACTCAACAGAGGTTGGTTTTGTTCAGAGGCATTTGGCATAGCATCTGCTCCGTTTGAAGGCAATGCACTGCAGACGGACTTGAGTAATTGCTGATGCCACTCTGTCAGACAGTCCAGGTGTTCTAGAGATCTGTTGCATCCTTTTCATAGGGTTGAGTGATTGATTAGATTGCCTTCATCGTTGTTTGTCTTCCTCACTATAACTGATATGATCCTTTCAATACCTCTGCTTTATATTCCTCTGTGCGATATTTGGAGAAAAGACACAATTGCCCTCAGTGAAATACCCACTTCTTAATTGCCCATTTAATTAAATACACAATCTACCTATTACTGCTGTGTGTAAAGATTAGGCTGCGGAAAGTAAAAATGCTGCTGTATGATCCTAAATCAAACCTGCCCCCCTGCAGTCTTTTTAATTTGTACAATACAAAGTATTTGATGTCTTTGTTTGATGCCATTATTGAATCTGTGTTATACATGGCATTTGCATTCTTCCAGACATGGCTAATGAACTTTGAAACTGTGTTGTGTTGAAAAATTGCTCCTTTCATCATGTCAGATATCTCGTTGAAATGTATGAGCGGCTCTGCTTGTCCTGTTATTGAGGCTCAGTGGAGCATATCTGAAAGATGTTTACATGAATTTGGAAAAGAGGGAGAGGGACAAAAAAGTCAACAGATTTCGGATCTTTTAGCTGTTGACAGGCACAGGCAATCGGAAATGGAATGGAAATGGAGGATTCAAATCAAATCAACTTTTTATCGTCATGCACGTCAGCAACACATCACAGCACACACAAGGAAATTTATACTTAGCATTTAACCCAAACCTATTATTAGGAGCAGTGAGCCAAATCCCTACGGACTGAGCTAGTGCACCTACTGCAGCACCACGCGTTATAAATATGAGCTTTTATACCAAGCCTTATAATTATCCCGCATGATAATATGACACAGAACTTCAATTACTTTATTACTTTTTGTTTCTCTTACATTTCAGTTCCTCAGACTTGATGAAACTCCTCAATCTGTCATCAAGTTGTCAAAGTCTATTTTCCATTTTCCTCATTAATCTTGAACCTGTCACCCTAATATTGATACCACATTTAAACTGTCATGTGCACACAGAATAAACAAAAAGTTGTGCTTTTTCTGAGTATATCATAGGGGGCTGCTATTGACATTCATTTGCCTCACCTCTTCACCTCCCAACGAGGTAAACGATGATGAATGCCCCCTGGCGCTGTGGAGTGAAATCATCACCCTGCCTTACATCTGGGTGTTCAGTAACATCTGCTTCCAAACTGCCAGCCCCACTCTCATACACATGTATATATTCCCACATAAATACAGGCATGTTCCTATTTGCTCTTCTGGTATGATACACACATCCATCTCAGGATAGATTGTCAGCAGCCCGCCTCTATGCTTTGAAAGACAATTCCCTTCCAAGTTCAGGAGTCAAGCTGATGCTTTGTGTCGCTTGGTTGACTGCCTGAGCTCGCCTCATTGTGTCGTCTGCGCATTTCATTATCAACGACACACAAAACCCATGCTGATATTTTCCAAATAGCAGCTGCAGATACTTCACAATGATATGCGTTACAAACTGTCTTCTCTAATGTGACTGTTTGTGCAAATGTGTGTGCACCAATCCTCTTTGAACACGGCACACTTTTACTCTCAATGATGCAGGAAATGTTTTGTTGTTCTACCTTAGCTTCGTCAGGGTATAATTTGAAGTACACACCCACACTGTTTTGAAGATAAATACTAAATGATAGTGAACAATACGTCTGCTCAGTGCTTCTATGTAAGGTTTGATACATTTAGCTCTCGTATATCAATGCAAAAGAGGAGAGTTCTGTGCGCTTTCATTGTGCAATGATGAAATACCACAGGTCAATTTTCTCATTTGTAGATAACCTTTTGAGGATAGAAGAATTCAAACTGAATGCCGGGGTCCTATATTTTCTTTGGACATTACATGGTTCTGGCTTTACTTGTCTTCATTGCTGTTCAAGACTCTCCCCCACTTCCCCTTCCTTCATCATTCCTGCTAAGGAAGATGCTTCATTTTCTTCTTGCCCCATCCTCCATCCATCCATCTCATTTCCCCAATAGCAGTCATTGCAAGGCTTGAGGATAAACAGAGCAACAGGGCTACCGATAGCATCTACAGATGTGCCGCCAACAGCCCCCAGATAAGAACCAGCAGCAGCATGCCCCTCTCTAGCGAACAATAGAGCTCCCTTCTGAAATGTGCAGTGGGGAGATGGAGAGGTGAGGGGAGGGGTGATGGGAATGGGAATGCAAACTGAATGAATGCGACTTGGAGAGTAATGCAGGCAACGAGGAAGAGACAGCGGCAGAGAAAAGGCAGAAAATTGGAAGGTACTGGTGGATGGTGCGGTAGGGAGGGAGGGAGTGAAGGAGAGGGGAATATGGAGAGGTTATTCCTTCAGCTCATATCCATGTGTCCATCAACAGCAGGACGCGGCTGTGTTTGGCTTCTTTATCTGGATGGCCTGTTGAGCTAGTAGAGGGTGGAGGGGCCCTTCATTCCAGGGGAGGGGGTCGTTTGTGGGGCCTTAAGGAAACAAGCACTTGATGAAAGATACAAGGACAGCCCAGTGATCGCTGCTCTTTGTGGCACCAGCGTTAGCTTTGATTGACGCCATCATAATTCCACACGTGACTCCTTTGACATTAGAGGTGGCTCTGTTGAGCTTCTCTCTGCATCCTCTCTTACCTCTCACCTCCTCCCCTCTTTCTCCGATAAGGGAGCGAGGGGAAAGGGGGAGGTGAGACAGAAAAGGCAAAGGGATGTACGGTCGGAGTGCCAACACATTTATCTGCGCTTGGGTAATGGGAGCAGCCTCAGTCTCCCGTGGCAACGACCTCTGCAGAAGGTTAGCTTCAAAATGGGCCAAGAATGAGTTAAATTCCCAGTGATAAAATAAGACACCTTAACATGATTAAGGGCCCTAATGCAATCAGTATTGTTTCAGCTACAACTCAATTACCTGTAATGAAAGAGGGCTTGTTTCTCCCGGATTCTGTGGGGAGTTAGCTTGGCTGGAGGTCTGACTGTGAACAGGTGAAACACACATGGGAAGCACGAGAGACATGCGATAGGGAAGGTCAAACACTCACATGCTGACTCACAAAGTAAGGGTCAAGCTAAATATGGCCATCATGTACACAAACATACATGTACAGCTACAAGTAATTCGATTAATTAATAGACATAAAATTTGTCAGTAATTACTTTGATTATTGATTTAATTTTCATGCAAACAAAACAAATAAACATTAGCTTTTTTCCACCTCCTCAAACCGGACGATTTGTTGTTTTTCTTTGTGCTACTTTATAGTAAAGGACATCACCTTGAGCTTGAAACTGTGATAAGCAAAATTGTCTGAAATTGGACCAAAAAAGGAATTAGTTCCTAGCCTCCTCATAACAAAGTCACTTATTGGAAAAAACACATTTTAAAAAGCACAGGAAAAAAATATTATCTGCATGGCTGTGCACAGCAATGTCTCAAAAACTGACAAATGACCCCTGATGCAGGGGTGGTTTCTGGCCGGATGACTCGTAACGATTATTGACAGTTTTTGTCTGTGTGTGGAGAAGAGTTAAAAACAATCATCCATTTTGCATTTCATGTTTTGTTTTCTTCACATACATACGCGATTGTTGTAGCTCCATTTAAGATTTGTTGTAAATAATAAGCAGTGTCGGTGATATAGCTAGAAAGAAGACAGAATCGGAGGATGAAACCCTCTTTATTGTCACATACATGCACACAGCAGAGCACACACAGTGAAATTTGACCTCTGCATTTAACCCATCCTAGTACTACGAGCAGAGGGCAGCTATTGTGCAGCGCCCGGGGAGCAATGGGGAGGGGGGATTGGAGGTGTCCGGTGCCTTGCTCAAGGGCACCACAGCAGGGCCCAGGAGGTGAACTGGGACCTCTCCAAGTAGCAGTCCACTTTCCATATTTCAAGTCTGTTCGGGGACTTGAACCGGCGACCCTACGATTCCCAGTCCAAGCCCCTACTGACTGAGCCTGCTGGAGATATGGATCTCTTACACAGTTTTTATCAAGAAGAAGTTTCCTAACTGATTTCTTAAAATATTTCATAATATACAGTATATATGTGAGAGCAATAGACCTGCAACATGACTCATCTGCTGTGAGACTTAAAAGCAAAAAGCTAAGGAGAATTGAGCTTTTACCCAAGAATATTGAAAATGCTATACTGTGTGAAGTTTTGACTTTTGGAGCGCTGCCAAACTGTGATGAATAATAAATAACATAACCAGGATGTGAGCAATGTCTTCATAACCTAATGCACACTTTAAGTTGTAGCTGCTGACACCAAAAATTAATGGAGAAAAACTCTTTAGACGAGAGAAATAAGCCTTTTATTATGAAATGAGTCTACTATACATAGCTGCCTGCAGTCATGAAAATGACCCTCGTATATCTTACCAAAGTGCTGGTTTCCATTTTCAGTTATCAAAAGAGCTCTGTTTATTTAATTTTTTGGTGAAATTACAATTGATCTTTTAAGGTTTTTTTATTTTCTATAGTTTTTTGTCCATTATGGCCCAAGCCTGTGTGCCCATCTATCTGAACGATTATTTGAATAAAAAGACACACGTTTAATGTTCTCTACTATAAAAAATATTCTTTATACATCTATTATCAGACCATGTGTGTATATAATTTGACAGTTTTGTGGATTTAGCAGTTCTATCATCAAGGACAGCTATCCACATATACTGTAGGAATTCTGTTTAATTGTGAAAAAAATATGTAGTTGCTCACACCAGTTTCTATTGGAATCAACTACAGTGGAAATGCTTCAATACATGTTACCTGTAGACATGATATAGATGGTTGACATGACACATGTATATGTAATATCATCTGACAAAAGTCTCAGTAATGAAATTAAACGTTTTTTTAAAGGGAAACCTAGATCTCCTTTCATTGATGTTCCCATGGTAACAACTGACCTATCCCTGTCACATGTCCTTCTCCATTCATCAGCATCTATCCATCCGTCCTGTATCTCCTGTCTGTTCCCACAACAGGCAATCAGGAGCTGTCAGAATGCCAACTGTGCTTCATCCTGACGTGTCATTTCCCATCCAGACAATTGATTGTGTGATTTCATTGCTGGAGTTTTAACAAAATATGCAGCAGACAATAATTTTAAGAAACTTGTAACACTTGTTCTACAGGTCACCTTTATTTCCCTGACTGTTCTCTAAAGTGCATGTAGCATTACCCATCTCCCTGAGTGTTGCTGTTAAAATAAAGCTTCTGTGATGAGTGAGAAATGTAGTCATCAGGCAAAGGTGACGTCTCCTCGCCTCAGTTGTACTCTAAACAGCAGCTGCGCCCTGGGGCCCATCCTCTGATAGTCATAAGTGTTTATAAGAGCGGTCCTTGTGCAACATCTGGTCTGCACCCAGAGTGGTTTAGCAGTTAAAAATATCCCAACCCTGTCTAAAAGCTATCAGAGATGTTAAGCCCGACAGAGTTAGCATAACATACTTAAAGGTGTCTGTTGGGATCATTGAAGTAGATACACTGCTACTACTCCTACAGGATTCTTTTGGCCTCTTTTTTGTCAACAATGAAATGATTTTGTTTTCCCGACTGCCTCCTGCCACCATCGTCTTGAGGTTGTCATGTGGGAAAGTTAACAATAGGCTGTTGTCATTCTGGGACAGCAGTTGTGTTCTAAGGGTTTTACTGTAGGCACTGACTGGTTATAAGGTCAGGATATGCTCTTTCTGTCATTTCCTGCACCCGAGAGACATTTTTACAACCCAGTAGAGAAAATAAGATCCCTGTCTGAGGCCGACTCCTGCGGAACGCCACCCATCCATCTTCTGTCTGTCCTTCTGATGTGTGCACAACAGCAGCAGTTTGTCAGTAGAAGTGTGTATGCTTTTGTGGTTGCCATTTTTCTGCACATGTATCTTCGAGTTCAAAAGAACTGATACCTTCTCACGTCATGTCTTCCCTCTGATGTTCATTACACGTTTCAGTGTGCCAAAGGTTCATAGGAATTATTTTTAGCTCAGGTTTACACTAGAGCAATTGTTATACATTTATGTTCACAGACAGCTGTTTGGATCACATGAAAACTGAATCTATTTGAGTGAAGATTTAGAACAGTTTTATGGTCCAACATAATTTCTGTTATGGCAGTCACTGCCAGTTGCCCCTCCTTGTTGGTGAAAAAAACAAACATGTTGTGATGACACTGCCAGACTGCGCATTTCATCATTTCCTCAGTATGTCAGGCTTGTCAGGCTTCATGCATGATGAAGTGCCTCAGTGACTTCTATATTAGATTCCAACACAGAGTCATTAATTCATCTTGTTTCCATTCTTGTCAATCCTGGAAGACCTCCCACCTGTCAGCCCCTGACAGGTGGGAGGTTGCCGTTACCTTTTACCGTGGAGCGAGCAAACATGTTTTCACAAACTGAAAGGACCTTCAATGTTTCCGCTTCCCTCACTTTTCTTTACTTTGTCAATTGAGAAAGCCATAACATCTATTTACTTTTCGCCCAGTTGATTTCCCAATTTAAACACTTTTAAGTGTGTGTATGTGTGCATGTATGTGTATATATATACTGTATATTCTTTTATCTTTTATATCTTCCCATATTATGCCATGCAAATCCTGTTTTGAGGTTTTCTATGTGAGACTTCAATCAGCGCTGTTTATGATCACATTCCGCATTTTAACCCAATAAAAAGTTAAAGCAAAATCCCTTTTGGCGTAGGATTTAAAGAATTCATGCTGTGGTTTTCATGCAACGTGCACAGCCAGTTAAGAACAAAACTGAAGCAGCAACCCCTCAAAGCTGAAATTCACAATAATGTAGGCTGCATTGGAGAGATAGAATAATCTCTTTTTTGGTGCACCGTAACTCCTTAAGTGCCCTTTGTTAATAGTGATTTCGGGGGCTGAGCACTATTATTTGGAAGGAGTGTGATGTAGGTTTTGCAATGCAATACAATTGAAGTTTGATAACAGAGTGCAGATGAGAGATATAAGCATCACAACAAGCGTCTCGTATGTAACTAATTGTATTTTACTGCCTGTGAGTTCCCATGGTGTTGCCGCCGCACATGAACTTGCCCGCACATAACCAATGCTATACCAATGGGAGATGTTTTTTCTTCTGCTAAATCCTCTGAACATTTTGGCCCAGCAGTGCTTCGCAGTACACCAGAAGCAATCGCTCCACTGATTTTTTTAATCCAATCTTAAAGTAAAATATAAACCCTGAAATTGGATGGATAACACTCAAATAAGTGACTGTCTAGTTTTTAAAGCTTTAATCTAGTAAAAGAACATTTCTGAAGAAACATATCACATGAAATCCTTATAACTAGGTTTAACTGAGGCTAAATCTAAACATTTTTCTGCATTTTCTAGATACACTGATTTAGCAATTTGAAACATACACCTTTGCAAGTAAATACAACAACCCCAGAATGAATCCTGATGCAATACAGTTTTTCAGTGTTTGACTAAGTGGATGTTTCATTAAATTGTACATTTGGAATCACCTCAGAGCGAAATATGGTAATGCCTTGAATGCTAAACTGTTTTCAATGTTAGAATATAACCTATAGTGTGTAGGCTGAACAGCAGTATTTATTTTAATGGAGGAAGCCCTTAGAAATATTCTCCCTCGAAGCCATGAAACCTTTAATTAGGGAATTAATTATTACTTACACTGCAGCAGGAACAGAAAGAGGCTCTGAACTGAATAAAGCATGTATTGTACACAAGGATTTTACAGCAGGGAAATACATTTAGACCTCGACTTCGCACACACTTCTGAATACAATATCTCTAATACACATTATTGCCTTTTCTGGACTGCTTGATCGACATTGATTGGATGACTTCACACTTTGTCTAATTTACTTTCATCCGGGGCTTGATCTAACGCTTCACTACCTGAAATTGGTCTTTTATGACTCAGCAAATTATATTTGTTTCTGCCTGTTATTGGAATTCATAACAACACCATTAATATGACTATGATTGTTCTTTCGATGGGTTCATGAGGGAAGACGATGTGGAAAGGGAAGGTGATTTAGTGAAGGTGTCATTACTGGGTTTCAAAGGAAAACTCTATTCCCTTGTAGATGACCATAAGCTAGTGGATATACATGTGTAACTGTCATTTATAGGAATGATTTGGACCTGAAGTGGTTTGATTGACTTTTTAGTGTACCCAATTTCCTTTTTCCTGATTTGTGTACTTCAATTTCAAGTATTGATATCCCGCATTACCGAGAATGACTTTCAACAATCCCAAGAGAATGTGTGTGAACTTTTGGAATTCAGAGAGGCGGAAAGAAAGACGTAGTGGAAATAATTGCGTGGTAAGAATGAGAGTCCCGGTAGTGTCTGTGTTGCATTCTGGTCAACTGATTCTGCCATCAGTGATTTCTCCTTGACGTATTTCTTCCTTCTTATGGTTCATGATTTGAAAATGAATGCCACATCTGTAGAGAATACACTAAGCAAACGTGTACTGCTCATCTCCCATTGTTTTGCTACCAAGCTCTATTTTAGATTTGCCAGATAAATCTCCAATAACTCCTGTTTACTGGCCTTTATGTTTTCAGTGTGGCTTTTCAAATAATTGAAGTGCCAGCAGGGGGCATTATCCACAGCTGGAAAACGGCCCAGGTGACTGGTCTGTCCAGAATAGTACATGGAAACTAACTGGCTAAGTGTTAAGTAATTAGATAGATAGAATCGGAGGATGAAACCCTCTTTATTGTCACATACATGCACACAGCAGAGCACACACAGTGAAATTTGTCCTCTGCATTTAACCCATCCTAGTACTAGGAGCAGTGGGCACCACAGCAGGGCCTAGGAGGTGAACTGGGACCTCTCCAAGTAGTAGTCCACTTTACATATTTCAAGTCTGTTCGGGGACTTGAACTGGCAACCCTACGATTCCCAGTCTAAGCCCCTACTGACTGAGCCACTGCTGGACTGTATCATACATGGTTTAGCCAGTATCCCATAATTCCTGAATGCAGGACTTGTCCAACATGGGCACACTGTGTTTCTGTCTCTTCTACCGAAATTGACTTTAAAATGCATCGGGAAGAAGTTTGGTGCATATTGCAGTTTTTTGTAATTGTCACCTATACAACTGAGAGTTCAGTTAAAACTGATGTTGCGTAACACAGTCGTCAAGGTGGATATCTTTTAAGGAGGACTTTTTTTTCATCAACTATCAGTGCATCGATATGCATTTGAAGAATTTCCATATAGACTGTCTTTAGCAACAGGCCTCCAGCATTTCATCTGTTATCTTCTTGTTATGATTACATTTGTCAACGTTTGGAGATAAATGTGAACTGATTTGGACTTTTTTGTTATGCATGGGTATCATTGTCATGCCTCTGAATCATAATCTACTCAATACATATTTACGTCTTACATAAAACTATGACATTAAAAACAATTGTGGTAGAATAAATCTTGTGTTATCAGCCCTGATTAGTCAATAAGGGCAGTTCATATTTATGCTATTCACAAAAAATAATAAAATCTTAATAGAAAAAAAGGTCTATGTGTAAAAATTATTAACTGAAGTAAAATCGAATCTGTTCGTATAAGATGTTATGGGGCAGAGGTGGACTTTATGTGGGGGGAAGCGAGCTTTTGACAGTATGGTCGGCTGGGTGAGGAAAGTGAAAACAGCTTTTTCTCGTAACACTCCAAGTGTTTCACCATGGAGGATGTTTTCGTTTATGTTGACAATCCAAACACAGCACTTTATCAGGCTACAACCATATAAGGAGGTATAACCCTCAGGGCAGCTCCAAAATGTGTGCCAGTTTCAGTTTTTTCTTTAATTACTTAAACTGACTACTTGAATTGTGTAACATAGAGCACTGTTGTATTTCTGATCCAAGGTGAAAGGCAGCCATTCTGCAGCCAGTTACTAATTAAGAGGAATCTAGAGGGAGATCGTTAAATCCCTTTGCATATTACATTAAGCTGCTCATTGTTATTCTATACCTGATTTGAATTAAGAATAGTAGAAACCCAACTGTGTGATTTAAGGGCATGTGCATGTGAAACTAGTCTGAGGCGTAGCGGACAGTCGTTACGCCTGTACCTAGCTCTCTGCGGCACAATTCCTTTTTCTGCTAATCTCCATCCAGTGATGGACACATTCATTCATTAGCATTCATGTGATTACAAGCTCTGCTGGCAAAGCCATGCAAATGATGTAGGGTTTGGTGAATCTAATAAACCACATAAATGTTAGCCGCTTTGTCTTTAAGCAAAATGTTCTTTGCAGGCACAATAATGTACAATGAGCAGAGTCCCTTTTTCCTCTCATTTATGCTTTTTGAAATGAACAAAGAAACTGCTACCATTAGCATACAACTCTCTCTCTCTCCATTCTTGTGCGTTGACCACTGAGAAATTATTGCTCTCCTGCAATCATTTGGCCTTTTCACACTCTGGTAATAAGTGTTGAGATTGGCAGAACAGCACTCCTGTTCAATATGTGGTGCTGAGCAAGGGTCTGGAAAATGAAGCTCCCATCAGGTCGATTTAAATGGAGAATTGTGATTAATTGGAATCGATAGTGTTGGCTTGGACACCCACCTCTTCCCAACTACAATGCAATGCCTTAACCCACACTTATGTGTATGCTATATTACTTATGTGTGTATGTACACTTAACACACAGCACACACATACATATTCTAACATCATAACATGCATTCACTTTATTAACACTTGCTTCACATTAAGCCATGCCTTTGAGAGGTAGGATTGCTACACACACACACACACACACACACACACACACACACACACACACACACACACCCTTAAGATATTGAAACTGATGAAGTCAGCCTGATGTGATGGTGCTGCAGGAACAAAGGATTAGTCGATTGAGAGCAGGAGTCACTGCAAACTTAGACAGAAAGTAACACATAAAGTTGTGAGGGCGACCATGTTTTCCCTCTTCTCTGCAAATGATCAACCTACGTGGAACTAAATTGGCTTTTCATGTCTGCAGATTATTGCCTGGACTATTTTTCCTTTGTCCTCTTTGGGCCAAATGTGAAGTCATAAGCTGTAACACAAAGTCATAGTTTTATATCGCTATTAGGTCTTAGGCGCAATAATTCATGGTTCTCAACCTTATCCTCTGCAGTGTTATTGTTCTATGAGCACTGGCTGAAGTTTAACGTTTCAGTTAAAGCCAATTTAAATGTCACATTTTGTTTAGAGTTTACTGCCACAAAGTGTAAATTGTGTTTTATGGACGCAGTGTAAGATAATCTTATTTATTTTCTGTCAATGTTTGTTGAATATGACTTGACAAATATATCAGCTTACATAAGAAAATACCACACACAAAGAAACAACACAACAGAACAAACCTTAAAGACTTCAGCTTGTCATCTTATATTCCATCTTTTATTTAATATGAGCTACCAGCCACCCTCTAATGTACACCTATTAATTAACATCTGAGCATGCTTGCTATCAAAGTTAAGGGTGACCTCTACACAACAATATATACATTATAATGCACTCATATAGTAACATAACACAGAAGCTGTGAATTTTATCAAGAAAATCTAATTAATTTCTGTGAAAGATTAAAAAAATAAGACGATGTGTGATCTTAGTTATAGTTTGAAAATACATCTGCAAAACATGCATAGAAATATACATTTTTAACGCAATTTTTCTTAATGAATTTCTATTGAAAGCCTGATATATATCCCAGAATTCCCCCTAAAGTTGGCAAGACTGATAACTCACCCTGCACTCCAGCTGCTAATCATAAAAAGAACAAGTATTTGATTCACTGGGGAGCTCAGTAATCTAAGTGATTCAAGCTCAGCCTTTTCTTCTACCCTGGTATGATTTTACAGTTGGGGATTGGCAGCTTTGATACAAAAATATCAGTACTGGAATCGGCTAAGCCCATATTAGCTGAACTATTGTGTGGAGATATTCTCAGAAAAGGTGTGTGCTTCGGCCCAGGCCAGACGAGAGTCTATAGCTTTTGGGGGTCTTATCTTAAAGTGTGATTTACCCTGGAGCCATTCTTGGCAGGGGATTTAAAAGGGCTGTCTGTAGGTGACAGAGGGCAGACACGACAAATCATCACTCAGAATCACTTCCTGAGTAACAACACAGTTACAGCAGAAAAAACTTGCACTCATAAAACAAACATTAATACAACTTTCCCAATCCTACTTAGTCTTACATTTTTACCCAGTCATTTCTCTTTTATACACACACATTACCAAGGAAACAACCTCAGTCTGCCCCAAAACTCAGTCTGCCCTATATGGTAATAACACAACATGATGTTTTGTTCATTGTGGACATGGCCGTCTTACTTTTTTTAAAACAACACTTCCTTCTTTACTAATAAACCCAAGAATACCATTTGCAGTTCACACATTGTAATTTGTTTTTAATTGAAGCCATTGTTTGCGATTGTTTTGAACGTGGCCCACAAGTCTTGTTTTCACATCAATGGTTTCAAATGCAGGAAATAATTATTTCACATTGAGATGAAAGTCTGGGTACAGCAGCACAAACAGCCTGTGGATCCAGTCTTTTTTAATTAGTGCTCTGTGTCTCCTGCACTGCGTGGCAAATTAACATCCACCATTGAGGATAAGTGTTTGTGCTGTGCAACTGTGTGTGGGAGGTTGTGTGTGTGTCTGCATTAGGATACAAGAGGTCGGGGTTTGGTGTCGGTTGCGTTTTCTGGCCTTTTTCATTCCTTAGGAGCTATCCTGAAAAAGGATTGCAACATGTTACTTCAGTCCTCTGTTATCTTTCGCAGATCTGAAGATTAGATCTTGTCATAGTTTAAAACAGACACTCCTAGTTTGTATAACTTCTCTTACTGCTGTGTCAAAGGTCCCAGATCAAGCGGCTAAGTAAAAGTAAGGCCAAAATTCCTTAGCTCTTACTAAGAACACCATTTCAGGACCTTTAAACACTTAAAACACCTCTGAAATGTTTCAAAAATATTTGCTATTGTCTTGACATTGGAAGTAAGTGCTAGTTTTACATCTGTGTCTCTTGCTGTCTTGCAGGGATGCCCAGGTTCGCCAGCCAGCCAACTCCGACTACCGTGCATCTAGGGAACAACCAGGTGATGGCGTGTGAGGTCAACTCAGACCTGGTGCCCTTCACCAGGTGGGAGAAAGACCGCCTGCCGCTTGAGCTGAGCACCAGACTGGTCCAGCTGCCCAGCGGAGCCCTGGTGATCAGCAATGCCTCGGAGGCAGATGCAGGCCTTTACCGCTGCATGGTGGAAAATGTGGGGTCGTCGAAGTCCAGCGACGAGGCCCAGCTCCAAGTAGTGCCAGGTAATTTGACCTGATAAAGTTTAAAAATGTTATCCTGTGACAATGGAGAAGAGAGTTTTTATTGCCAAGTGTAGGATAGCTATAACTTAAGTAACACATCTACACTAAACACAATTTTACATTCTCTTTTTAGATCGTCTTGTTCTATTTTACATGTATATATTATACTTCCTACACATTTACCTTGCTATGGCATTTTCATTGCCATAACTACACTGTAGCACTTGTCTTTATTAAAACTCAATTAAGTGCATCATTTACTTGTCAACTTTGGGTTTCTCACTACCTTAGCATCAATACATCTGCCCAACTGTAATGAGAGAAGGTTGAATGCCAAAAGGGTTGGTACAACTCCCAGTGGGGTTATCAGTAATGCCGCAGTAACTCAGTTGTAGCTCAAAAGGGGGCTGAATTCCATTGTGGCAGTGTCTCTTCTCCCACCTCTACAAGTTTTATTTACTGAGTTGTTAAGCACCAGGCTCCTGGCAGCACACAGAAGATATTAGAGGTCATAAATCAGACTACAACAAGACCCCAATGGAGGTCTTTATCTCTGGATGACTCCTGCAAGGATGTGTTGTGGAGTGGCAAAAGGCTGGATGCATACCGACGGAAAACTCGTAAAGCTGTGTGAGGAAATTGAAAGACATTTTGTTTGGATGCATGCTGGCAGATGTTAGAGCGACATAAATACATTTATGGTTATTTGGTTTTCTTTCAAGTCGCAACAAATCTGCTTGAGAATGAAGTAACTTAGGCGTTTGCGGGGGAGACGTTTAGAGTAGGAGATGGGCTTGGAGAAAAATGTTTCATACATTTCTTTTTCTTAACTTAAATCTTGGTTTTTGCTTTAGAGAATTATGATTTAAGATACTTTGATAGTGCTGAACTCATCTGTATGTGCTTTGGTCACACATACACCCCATATACCCACACATACCCTGTGGTTATTGCTGGATGCAGTTAGTTGCAGCTGCAATTATATGGATTCACTTTGAACTCCTCGAGAGCTGCGAGCTCCACTGTCTCACACGTCAACATGGACATTATTCATCTGACCGTTCCTGGTTTGGGTGTCAGGACTGACTTGAGATCCTCTAAAGTTTATAAGACAGATGACACCCGTCACGTAGAGAGTTTCTGCACCTCCCAACATACTCACCCCAACCTGATCCTGAGCCCTAACCCTGACATTTTTTCTACATTTTAGAAACTGGAGAAGAGAGGAAGCTGGAGTTCCTGGTGCAGCCTGCAGCGGTCTCTAAGGTGATTGGGGCCAGCGTACTGCTGCCCTGCCTCATCACTGGTTACCCTTCACCACACATTCGCTGGATGTTTGGAGACAAGTTGCTGGAAGAAAGGTACGAGCATGAACTCTAAATTCACCATCTGAGAAATGAAAAGCCTTAAAAATGCTACAGAGTTTGTTGGGTGGCATAACTCTGGTGTGCTTATTTATAACCTTCGAATTCAAAAGATAGCTACAGCTATGTTCATCGTTCACTTGCTCTCAAACATTCCTACCTTTTTTTAAAAAAAGCAACACAGACCATAATGTGCTGCTCCTTTGTACCCGGGCCCCTGGTCTCCAAAAGCTAACCTGTTAGTGCTGGCACCTGCTCCCCAAGGTGTTAATGCTTTTCTGCCACTGCTACTCAGAGAGCCTCAGAGGAGCCCGGATGTGCCAACAGAGCCACTTCAGCTGGGAGACGAGGCTGCAGGGTTGCCAGCTGAGGGGAAGTTCACAAATTAAAAGCCAAGAGAGAGTGTCACAGCGCCTGTGCGCTCACTTCTCTAGCTCTCATTAGCACGAGTATAGCAGCTTAAATCCCCTAGAGAGAGTTGCAATGGGCTTGGGAAGTTTGATTCTCACCAATTAAGAAAGCACTTTGTTGACCTAAACTCTGTGTACCGGTCCCAGAGAATAATAACTTTACAACTTGTGGGGTCGACAGAAAATAGCTGAAATAAGGCTCATTCATCTAAATCCAGCCACACAATAGGGCTTCTACCTCCAGTGAAATTAGATTTAAGGTCACCACATTGGCAACCACAATGGTCCTGTGGGGTGTGAGCTAGCATAACTTTTCCCAACCTTTAGTTTCAAGCCCAGCACTACATCTCAAGTTAAATGTCTAGGCTAAAAGGTGCTTACTAATCTTCCTTGTATTAATTACAAAAGCTATTCACTGCGCATACACGCCCCTTCAGGGTACCTCCGCTGGTAATTAGCAAGCATACTCTGAAAAGCTACAGAATTCTTTGAGATATTGAAGTGGACCTCCATGCTCCTGCCTCCAGAGCAGAAATGGATTGTGTCGAATACATTACCGCCGCTGTTCTTTTGATTTTAATACGACATTGACAATTAAAAAGAATAGCCGTGGAACTTTCTCTTTTCTCCTTGAGAGTCTCCTGTCCCTCTCAGGCATTACATGAGATATATAAGAGCTTCTGTCAATTAAAAATCTGTGTGGCATACAGTCTAGGGAAGAGAGAGGCAAATCTGCCTAATTGGTCTTTGGTGCAGAGCACAAACAGGGCCTTGGAAGTGGCGACGCAAAGCTGTAGACATGAGATGAAAGTTTATAAAGATGTGTCAAAGCTACCAATTGAAGGCAGGGGGAGTCACTAACAGCGGGGATTATCACATTGAGCTTCTGCCGCTTGTGCTTCAACTTGGTCATGTCTCTTGTTTTATTCTGTCTCTCTCTGTCTGTGTTCATGATTGCAGAAAGCCTGTTTTATTTTTAGCTGCGGATAATGTAGGTGATTCAAAAACAAGAGCAACAATAAACTGTGGACATTGGTTTCAGACCATGGGGACAGAGCAAAAACCTGAAATGGAAATTTAGAACAGGTAGTTGTTTGTCTCTCAGTTGCAGAAGAGTTGATTTTCTGTAATAAAGTGTTTTCTATGTCTAAAGCCCGTCATGCTGGGATTATACTACACAATGTTTTTGTCTTTTGCAATTATAAGATTAGGCATCATAATGTACTTCATTGCTGTGACTTGGCAAAGATCTGCTTGACTCTGACTTAATATAGCTGGCACTCATTCACATACATTTTGGTGATAGAGAAGAAGATGAAGGGATGACTTCCCTTCCCCATCTGAAACCACGACAAACAAATGTTCATGTATGTTAAGATATATGAGTGAAAGTAAATCTGGAACAATCCATCGTCCCTAGAAAGGAGGGCGCATACTTATAGTGATGGTCACATGTTCACTGTAATGAAATAAAAACGCATTTCTTATTTTGCTATGCACAAACATTTTTCAAAGTATCCATATGGATCTGGGACTCCTATCTTAAAAAAGGAACATCATAACCTAAAAAATTACCTTAAATGTACACACTAAGCTGGTTGAAATTGTATAATCTGATCACAGCAATGTTTTTGTCTCATTGACAGTGAGACCAATTAGATTGTTGGTTGTCTAATGTCTGTTTATTGTAAGTAAGTATAGTTTTTAGTAGAGATGTAGGGGATGCTGCTTACACAATCTATTATGCTCTTGTGTGAAATTATTCAGCTGAGGTTTCTTTACACCTTGAATGAAAGATTGATATTGCAGTATCAATTTACGCTTTGGCTTATTCTGCTGTGACATTCTGTTTATATATTCACCCGATCCTAGCCTCCTATTCTTTGGCCTCCAAGCAAGTCTATTGCCATGGACACCAAGCTCTCCATTTATTTTTGATTAAGCTCAGCAGCACAGTGACAGTATATGCAACACTTGAAGCTCTTCAGTCAACATGTTGAAAATGCATTCTTAGCCAAATGCCCTGTGTGTCATCGATAGCAAGAGCCAATGTACACAGAGAAGCATTCCTTTGGACTCATCACACATGGTCCTGATGACAATCATGAAAAGGGCAGTCATCTTTTGTTCTTGGGAGTATCACTCCTAAGAACCATCCCCTAATAGAATTCCCCAGCAGTCAATAAAATGGATGAATTATGCATGTCTGCCAGCAACAGGGAATTGACAGAGCATGTAAATCAACTTCCTTCCGAAGCCTCCAAGCCATCCGTCTCCTTGTCTTCTAGCCTTCATTTAAATATGATTGTGTATATTGCACTTACTTGTGTATGGAGAGAGATGCACGGTGTAGAGAATTTGTTTGCAATTGGAATATTATTGGACTGCAGCTTAACCTTCTCTAACATGTCTTCCATACACACACACACACACACACACACACACACACACACACACACACACACACACACACACACACACACACACACACACACACACACACACACACACACACACACCACATTATTCAATAGCCATACATACACACGTGTTTGAGGATTTTGTTAGCTGGCAGTGCTGCATGCACACACAGAAGAATGTGTTCTTATTATCTCGAAAAGACAGCATGGCCGAGCAAATGTCATTTAAACATTTCTGACAAGCTAAGAGTCCTTCAGATGCAATCATCCATGATTGTCTGTACTTTTGAGTGAAGTCACAAAGGGACACTAAGAACTTTAACCTGCATTGTTCTCCTCATCCTTTGAGTGCACTTCAGCATCAGCGGCTGGCTTTGAGTTCTTTAATTCTCCATTAAGTTTTCAAACCAATTTGAGGATATTTTGCACTATTCTGCTCTCTGGATTTCTAATGGCCATTGCCATAAAAAGACATGGACAGAGCATCTGAACATTTCCGGCTGTCAGAAATATAACCTATCAATGTTAATGGCCTATGATTTCACTCGATCCTTACCTCAGATTGACTATCAGTGAGGTTAATGGCAAATGTGAGTTTTAATAGAAACTGGAATGCTCCACATGTGTGCCACATTGAGGGAAGCGGACATGTACAGTACCGTAGGTGTGCATCACAATCTTTCACACACACAGGAGGCTCTCATGGTCTGAATTCTGCTTAGGAACTGACATTTCTTCAAGACTGGTTATGTAATAAATGGCAGCTGCAGAGTGGGTTAAGGTAATGGACACATTTTTCCTGGTGAGTAGGGCTAAGAAAACAAGACAAGCAACAAGGTATTCTGGCAGAGGAGCATTGGTACTCTCGTTCAATGTCTCTCAGTCTCCAGCACATCACAAACACACACTGGCTCTCTTCAAAGCCTGTTTCCTGTCATACCATCTATTGTTGTTCTGTGGGTTTTTGTCATATTGTTTTCTTTATTTCCATGTGAGAATTGAGGATAAGAGGATTACACTGGATGTTGGCCATTGGGTAAATCTACTGTTTGTTGAATTTCTTTGATGATTCCAAAACACCACAATAGGTACCAAGAAAATCTTCTTATGCTCATACTGTAATTACTTGTTAAAGCTGAAACTGTGTGGTATACTTATTTGAAATATACAGTGAGTCTTTAATCACTGAAGCCTGCACCTGCACATTGTCTTTCACAGTATAAAACAATTCACATGCAGCACTTTACCGGGGCCTATTACCAGACATTTAATCTGCTGCGGTTTTATAAATGTGACCCAGCACGGGACACAGGGTTTACATATCTGCAAGCGCCCCAAGGGCCTACCAGAGCAATCTCAAAATATATTATGCAAGTTACGAGCAGCAGGCTTCATTGTGATAATCAAACGATTGGGTTTACTTTTGGGGACTTGGGTTAGGTAAAAGAGAAAACAATAAAGTCAGGTATGCAAGAGCTGATATTGTCTCAAGGGCCCTGCGGCTTTCCATTACAAGCCAGAGGAATACAGAAACGTTTTCATCTGTGCAGTTTGTACCCGGTTGTTGCTCACATTAACTTGTATTTTTTTGTTCAGTCATTTATTACCTTAGCTCGTCTAATTTATTTCTTCTGTCCTTAGTTGCTCTCATGTTTCCCCATTGCTTTTATCTAGACAGTACTAGTTAAAGATCAAAATGTTGTGTTTTGGAGTCCTCCTCAATTGTAAAATATAATCCAGCTGCCTTTTTCGCACCTTGAACATGATTCAAATTCATCAACCTGTTATTAATATGTTGTGGACAGGGAGAAGTTACAATTAAATGCCAAGACAGTGGAGGGGTATATAGACAAAGAGAGAAGGGAGGAAAGGAATGAGCAAAAAATCTGAGGAGAAAAGAGATGCCTTGCTACCCATTAATAGTCGATCCCCTTTTTGTTGTGACAGTTGTGATTCCACCTGCCTCGCCCATGAGCTGCAGATAGCACGAACCATGCCCCACCACTGTCACAGTACCACTGATTGCACTGTGACAACATACTGCACTGCTTATACACACACACACACACACACACACACACACACACACACACACACACACACACACACACACACACACACACACACACACACACACACACACACACACACACACACACATACACACATACTTCTTTAGTGATCTGAACCTTTCCCTCGCCCAGGTGTATTGACCTTGCCACCACTCTGTGTTACGGAAGGCTGAGTCACCACTCACACATACCAAATGTTCTCTTCGTCCCAAAAGCCCTTCTCTGAAGTCTCTGTGGCTGCCGCTGCTTTCAGAACTCAATGGCAGAAACAGGAACAAGATTGTGTGGGCAGTCAACATGCAGGCCTCGGCCCGCATGTTGACAGCAAACTCTCAACATCTATTCCTTACCCGCTATACACCAGAGAGGATCAGAAGGAGGATGCTGTCCTTTCTGAAAATGTGAAACTGAGAGAACAGTTTTAGGTGTGCTAAGGAATGTCACAATCTACATATTTAAACCTCATTTGACTGCAGATTTGTAACTGAACATTATATGTCAAGTATGCACACCACCACAATTTGGAAAGTTGTAGCTGCTAGAAATGGAATTAGTAACAACATTGACACAAAAGCCTGAAAGAACAAGGCCAATTAGGAACAATGTGCCTCTTGGCTTGACACGTTTACACTGTCATTTTCACATTGCTTGTACGGTTTGAGTGTACGCAAGTGCATCTGCCATTTGGTAACAAGATAAAAAGTGACAGTGGCATTGGTGAGCTAATTTATCAGCTTGTTGTAGGTGAATACAGATTTAATTAGAGCCTCACATCTCTCACCAAGGACCTGGAGCTAATGCAGGAGATATCCTTCATATCCTTACAGTAGACACCTTTTCTTTGTTAAAATTACCACAAGTGCTCCTTCACAATAGCACAAGTTGTTTCGAGCCCGTTCAGCTCAAGCCAATTTACTTTGCCTCCCTCCCTCATGGTCCATAAACGGTAACACGTTCTTTGTTCCACCGAGCACTTTAGCTGCTGCAGTAAGATTGACTTTCTCTAAAGCAGAATGAGAAATTGCCTGGTGGTTTGATATGAACTGTGTGTTCCTCTTTCAAGTATAAGAGAAGCTGTCAATGCCCTTTATGGTGCATGCAGCACTAAAGGCCAAGAGTCTGACTCTGAATAGTTGTCCTGGTAAAGCAAACGGCAGGAATGCTTGGCACTAGGAACTCAGAAACGTCATTTAAAGGGAAATTCTCATTCAGCAAGGATTTGACATGCAGAGCCTTTCAGCGGAATCCGCTAGCTCTCTAATGTGCACAGGGAAATAGTCAATGTACAATGTTCTGTTATGTTCAGCTGCCTTGAAAGCAAAAGAAAAGGCAGCTGCTGACCTATGTTACATCTTTTTCCCCCACCTTGAAGACCCAGGGCATTTTCTGTCAGACTTCCTGCTGAGTGCAATATATTTCATGCGGGTTTTTCTTTATTATGCAATCTGTTGTCAGAATTGGCCCAGTGTGCTGTTTAATAGCTTTTAGAGACTCACGAAACTCGGTTTAACTTGTGTTACCTGTCAGTCTTAACGAGTTGTTACGTCCCCACTACTGGAGACAGTAACACACGACAACCAATTAATGAGCAAGTCAGATTAAATGTAGACAGACAATGTTTATTTCTAATAACTAAAGAATGAACAACAAATGTTCTTCAGGTGAGGAGGAGGAGGAGGACGAGGGAGATTGTGCCAAATAAAAGAAATAAATATAACAAAAACCAGGCCTATCTCTACATATCTCTTCTGAAACAAACTCAAACAAAAACCCTCACTTCCTGAACTACTAATAATTGGACAAAGCAAAATACAGGGGTGGCAACAATCCGCTAACCTAGTGTGTCTAACATATGTTATCTACGTGATGAGATGTAAAGGGTACCCCAAACTTACCTAACTCCTCCACCTCCCACACACACACACACAGTCACAACATAGCACAGGATACACAATTGTCACAGTAATTTAACACGCAGTCAAATTGAGACTCTCCAGTCAGCAGCAGGCCCAGCAGTGAGACCCCAGAAGGCTTCCTGGTTGTGTCCTTTATAGCTGGTCCTGGGTGCTGATTGGTCAGCTGAGGGTGAGAGGAGCCAATCAGTCATCAGTCAGAGATGCCCAGGCAGGTACTGATCAGCTGCTGATTAGCTGTAGCGAATGACAGGGAGTAGAGAAAAGAGCAGGAGGCAAGAAACAAAAGTACAGCCTGCCCGGCACGTAACATGAGTCAACATGTCACTTTCGACCTGCTCATGGCCTGAATTAAACATTAGGTCTTAATCGACTCAGATTACTAAACTCTGGTTTACTGTAATTACACGTTTGCCATGAATTCTATAGAATCCATACAGTATTAATCTTACTTGACGGGAGTAGAAAGAGGTGACAACTTCAACAGCAATTGTGAAGAATGACGACCAGGCATTAACTTTTCATAACCGCCTTGTATATAAGGGTCAAAAGCAGATTAAACCTTATGTTCTTTTAATATGCTGTAACCACAGGCTTTTATGAGAGAGTTGTGCTAGATGCTGCTGCTGCCTGCTAGTACAAACGATGTACAAAGCAGGGATCAGTAATTGCATGTAAATCTCCAACACATCATTTTTCAAAGCGTTTCTAATTTAAAACCTAAGTTTCACTCATATAAGAAAGTACGTCTCTCGGTAACAGGTAAACTGAAGTGCTATCCAACCATACTTTTATGTGATTATGGTACATGCTGAGGTTAATAGTCTATTTTATCCCTACAATATGAGTGAAACAGAGATGCCATTTTTTTGACAGTAGGTCGAGGGCCATTAGAACACTCCTCTCCAGTACAGACAGACAGGCAGATGGTCTCACAGGCCAGTGCTGCCAAACAAAGCACCAGTCAGAGAGAGAGATGCAGGAGATGTGAAAGACATGGATTGCCAGCAGGTTTCTCAGTACTAACTCAAGCTTACTTTTCTCTACTTTTCTGCATCTTACTTGCCCTTTTTGAATTGGTGTCTTGCTCCACATTTCTGTTTGTCTCTCCCTGAATGCAGAGCTTTCTGTTTGCTATTTATTTGTGTTTCCTGTCCTCTCAGCCTCCTCCTACTCCCCTGCTCCAGTGGTTGTTAAGTCAAGCCTCAGTTTGGCAACAGACTGTTCCCCCTGGGCCAATTGGGAAAATGAACGTTAAGACTGTTTTAAAATGGAGGAGGGTCACTGGTTCAAAAAGAGGCGAAACAAACAAATATGTGACATATATTTGGATTAGGCGTAAATAGTTCACAACAAATATTTAGGAATTGAAATGCCTGATGGAAACATGACTTTGACGTTACAGTGAAACTCTTGATATTCACTTTACAGGGGGCTAGCCACCGTGGGTCTCATGATGTCAATATATCTTCTATAGATGAAAAGAAGAATTTTCATAATGATTTCACTGAGGCACAACACAGAGTGAGGATTTCAAGCCTGTATGAAGGAACGCAAAACACAACATTTAAAGGTTGTGAACTTTCAATAATCGTATGATAATAAAGCTGTGGATATGCATCAGTCTGTCAAAACGATTTTCCTTGATATTAGATCTTAGTTTTGTTATTTTATAGATTAGTGTCACCCCTGTTAACAGCTGATGAAAGAGAACGAAAACATTTGTTAAGACGATGGAAGAACTCTGTAGTGACGCTGCACAGCTGTAGCATCACTAGGACTTTGTGCTTGTATTCTTTAAAAGTAGTAATTAATGCCACAAGATTAAATAATTCTTAAGCTGTCCACGAATCATAATTATTAAGAAGAGTTGTAAATTGCCTTTTTCAGGGCTGTTGACTGTGCTTTTAGGATCTTTTATTCATACCCAGAGTTGGTAAAGTGTGACAGATGTGGAGTCAACCTCAGGCCAGTAGGTTAACAAGGAGCTCCAGAGACTGTACCCTTTTTCTCTCAGTGATCTAAATGGGCAGGCAGGGAATATGCTTCATGGAAATGTAATGGCTTTTTACATAATTCACAAGTCTGGTTAAAAAAATAAAATGTTGAGGCCTGAGGTCTCCTGCATGTGATGCTGACAGTGTTATACGTAGCGCAGCCCCAAAGGTCATTAAAGCTATTTATGAAAAGGAATCAGGAGGAAAATCTTGTTCACAGTCACATTTGGCTGATTTTCACTGTTCCTTCTTCCTTTCTGTCCGCAGTGAGGGCCGTGTGGAGCTGCTGGGAGGAGGCAGTATTCAGATCTTCAATCTCACAGAGGAGGATTCTGGCATCTACACCTGCATGGCGGACAATGCCAACGCAACCATTGAAGCCCAGGCCCAACTCACCATCCAAGGTACCATCAGCAACCCAAATTGTCTGCTTTCCCGCAAAAAATATTAACCGAAGCACAGAATAAAACTGAATGATCTATATATCTGCAATGGCGCAGCCAATCTTCTCGTGGCTCTATTTTTTTAAGAAAACTTGAAGGTAGAGATTGGACTTTATACGGGTGCTAAGAGAAGACGTATTAGCTTATAAGGAGAGTGATGTGGTTGAGAGCTGAAAACACACTAATTTCATCTGATTACATTTGGAAAATAGCTTGTTAAACGACTAAAGGACATTTATCCCAGACCTGAAACCAAACCACTGACCGTTTAGTTTGAAATGAAATGAACAAGGTGTGTTTCTTGCAAGCAAACTATGTAAATGTACACAGGCAGGTGACAGTTGGGATCTGATGCACACTAAAAATATCTTTGTTTTTGTTGATCTAGACAAGGCGTTGGCAGTAAGTGAAATATTCAGCATAAGTATGCATATGTGTGGAGTGTTATTTTCCTGTTAAATTCTGCCGTTGCACATAACTTCACTACACACAGCAACAACAGAAAGATTTCACACGTATTGCTGGCAGGAGAAAGACAAGTATAAGATTTTGGAAGAGACAAAAAAGGAGGTGAGAAGTTTTAGATACCAGACGCGGTGGTGAGGGGAAAAAGTTCACCTCTGCAATAGAGGCATTATATATTCAGTTTTTGTAAATGTGTGTCTGACGCTTTGTATTAAATATGAAGTAAATAGCATACATAAGTAGCATTACAATTTTTGCTGGGATTTCTCCCTGTTGCATTACAGCAACAGTATGTAATGTGAGATATTTCCTCTGTGTAGGGCAAAGCATGAATAACTTGCAGTTTATGGTCTTTGGGTCGAGAAAATCTTAGTTCTGCATCTCATTTTTGGCCAATCCTTTGAAGGAACTAGACGGCTGATGCTCTAGTATTTATCACTCAAAATTTAGTGCTGATGAGCAAATACAAATCTGAGACGTATTCGTTTTGAGGCATTTTATGAGCATTAATTATCACACATACACAAGCAGCAGATGCCATTTCCCAAGTGAACGCTGACTAATCTTTCTCTTTAAAGTCCAACTTCTACAGCAAGGACCTCATTTTCCTATGACTGGTCAAAAATACCCAAATAAGCTCAGTACTTGTCATGAAATATGAAATGAATAGAAAATGTATGTAAAATCTCAAGAAAAGCAACTACAATGAATGTTTCTTTTAGAGATACTATACTATATCCTGCTTAGTAAATGTGACCAGCACTGGAAATAATCCTAATATGAATCTAAAGAACTTGTATGGTAACATTTAGTGAACAATGTAAATTCAGCATTGACAAAACAATGAATCGAGCACATTACATTCTCAGTCTGTATGAGTGACAAACGAGAACCAAAAATGTTATTTTTCCTCATATATTTTATAAAGAAAATGAAATCTGAAGTAATTAGTTTTCATTCAAGATCCCAAAACTGTAAACCAATAATCCAAGTGCAGCAATCGAGTACAACACTTTATAGCTTCAATCTTTGTTAACTAATCACTTAAAGGAAATAGTTCTAATTTTGTTTTTTAATACCAATCCATTAAAGAAGATCAAAGTACTTGATGATGGATAATGGAACTCACAAATCCCAACTCTAAAAGGGAAAATGAATGTACAACCATATCAGTATTTTTTCCCCTGATATCCATTCCTTAATCCACTCCACTGACACATAAATGTTCAGGCTGAGAAAAATCTGTGGATGAACGTAAAACCACACCCACAGTAATTGCATTGTAATTACTGTTGTCAGACTTTGCGTTGTTGAGAGAAATACACATGGACACAAACATGTCTTGTGTGCTTTTCCCAGGTGAGGCAAGACAACAGGATTTGCTGTGAAATAACTTTAGACTGGGGGAAACACCCTGAGGCTTATTCCTGGGTTCATTGCATTTCACACGCAGCCACATCATGCTATGACTCCATCTCTTTTTTTCCCCCAAAAATCCCTTCATCCCACCATCACCCCTCCAATACCCTTTCATCATTTCCCGTTGCTCGCTGTGATTAAAGGAGACAGTAATGGGAAATGGGATTAGGTCACAGGAGGACATCGGACTTCACTCGTTTTCAGACTTCAAGTCTGTCCATCGAATTCTCGCTGAAATCCCTCATGTCTCTGACCCGACCCTGCCAGCCTCCACCTTCAATGTGACTAGACTGTAGAGGATTGATCTGCACTCTTTGAATATTGTTGAAAGACATCAGTCATTGTAATGCAATACAACGGTTTGATCAAATCCTATGCTGTAGACTCTAAGGCCTAATTGTGTTTGCTCCATCCAGATTCATGAAGGAACTAGATTGTGGCATTGATTTGCTCCCTTGACAACAGAAGTGACACTTGAAAGGTCAATTGATTCCTTGAGGAAATAGTTACGCTCCTAAAATGCCCTCATACAAATCATCGTGATATGAATCTATAGTAACATCAAAACTATTTTACCAATGATTGACGGCTATAAAAACACTGTAGGGGCCTCTTCTGCAGCAGGAACACGGAGCAATTGTGGGTTTCAGTCGTGGCTTTTCATAAACTCTGGACAGTTTGTGCTTCGGGAAACGTGCAGGGAGGTGGCCGGGGATTTGATATGGTAAAACATTGTTAGGCTTCGCCTGGAGATAGCTTGGGGGTTTGTGATGCAGCTGGTGCTCATCTGTGGAGAGAGCGGTGCACAGAGGCTGCAGCAGGTGTGTGCACACACACACTATCACACAACCATGCATACATAATGAAGCCACACAAGGTCAATCACTCTATACACCTGTATGCATTCACTACAGGCGCATGGTTTCCAAATTCAACCACTCTTCAACCGTTGAACCTGCCTTAGTGGCTATTCATTTAGGTGTCCTTGGTTGCTATTTCCCCCCAAGATTACCTTAGTTCTTTTTAATCAATAAGCTTTGGTATCTTGTACAATGTGTACTATCTGTTAAGAAAAAGACAATACATTCCATGTTATTAAAGTTACAGTAACACAATGCCCAACAAAACACGCACAGTTACGGTAGTATTTCTGCAGAATTAATTATATTTTACATGATTCTGTAAAATGATAATTACAATAAAAAGAAAAAGTTGTCAAATCGTAAAAATGATCTTATTAGTATTATTTATTATAGTCTCTACCTGCAGTCTGCTTGGTGGAATCCGTTTTCCAGAAATGACCAAGGCATTTGCAGTTTAAAGGTCCCTCAGCAGTGAATCCTACTTATCAGAAACGTATACATCTAATTTATGCCGAGAGTTTATTAACTACACATGAGCAGAGCTTGGCGGCAGGAAATGGCGGATTTGTTGAATAGCTGACAGTCTTTATGCTACAAAAATAGTTAATGTTCAGCTACAAAGCCTTTATTACCAAAACAATGGAGCAAGCAATGGATATGTTGCAATGTGAAAGGATGTATGAACAGCTCCAGGAGAGACAGTCAGCATCTGTCAAACATAAGCAATAGGTATACCAGAGCAACGTGTTCCGTATCAGTTTTATTAAATGTAATCAAAGTCCCTGTGAGATAAAGAGGATTAGAGGCTGTATTTGTGTATTTACACAATCTGGCATTACAGTGATGCTACATTTGTACTCCCACTGCAGGAAATTCCAGGCAGGTAGTTTTGAAGACTAACAGGCTTTAGTCTTTAAAGTCTTGACAGTAACACTATTGTGCTATTACTGTATGTTTGTTAGAGTGGCTTCTGTTCACTGTGACTCCTCATCCTCTATTAGAGCTGAAAAAGGATACGTAAGGGAAAGGGGACAGCAGCTTTTGATTATATTCTTGTTTGACAGGGGCACCACCCAGACCTGAAGTGTGTGTGTGTGTGTCATGTCATAAACTCAACTGTTCTTTCCATATGCAGCGCTCACATGCAGGAAGTCCCTGCCCCCTGTAAAAGTTAAGAATCTAAAACCACACATAGGAGGAGTCTTTTTTCCCTTGTTATAGCAATGGGCAAAAATAGACAGTAGCAAAAACTGCATATTTGAAATTTCAACTCCATGTTCCACTTTCTGTTTTACAGTTCTGTAGCTAAAGAAAAGTAAGACATTGTACATCTGCACAGTTCACAGCTCACATTGTTCCACTGGGAAAAAAGAAACATATGACTGTAACTTAATAGTCATTTTTTCTCTGAACCATGCTCAAATACTAGTGACACAAATAGTTGTTGAGAAAATGATGCCTGGAACAATTTGAATCTGATAAGATTTGGAGGATATTTTGGTCTGTTTTTAGTTGGGCACACCATGTTGCTGCACCCCACTGTGCCGTCACAGAGCAGATCTATTCTGGCTGAAACAAAAAGGAAATTTTCCATCCAGCTGTAATAAGAACACTAATCTGATAAGGATCAACACCCACAGGAACACACACACACACACACACACACACACACACACACACACACACACACACACACACACACACACACACACACACACACACACACACACACACACACACACACACACACACACACTTTCCCTTTTTCATAGAGGGTGTTATCTTAACCACTTGGGTGAGAGGTGTGTGGAGGGGTCGCTGTCTGATGCTTTTTGTGTGATTATGGTTCTCATTACAGTGCATGCCAAATGTTCGACTTCAGCTATGTGAATGTCCTTCCCATGTTTCTGTGTCTACTGAAGCAGCATTGCTCAGCCTGTCCCATTGTTAAATTGATTAATTAACAGATAGTCTGGTGTAAATTCTCAGGAAAGAGTGACCTGGCAATGAGTTTGGGACTCCCTGTGAAAAAACCTTTGTGGGTCATTAAGAAGCCTGTTCCATTTACCTATTTCTTAGATTCTAAATCCTAAACTGTTACTGTATCAACATACTTGCTTCTTCGTATGCAATACTGAAGTTAACTCGTCTCAAATTAAATTAAAGACTTTAGGCCAGAGTTTTACAGCATGAGTATGAGGTTATTTTTAGTAATTAAGAAGCTTTCTTTTCACAAGAACCATGACAATTAATATCTACACAAAACAGCACATCCAGTGTTTGAGCCGCCAAATTTGCTGGGTACACTCTTTTAATAAATTAAATTAATACCACAGTTTAAAGTAAAATATTCTGTATTCAATATAAGTGAATGGACATATTTGTGTGTTTTTTGTTTGTCTGTTTTAGAGGTCTCAACTCTACTGAGATTGATCTGAAAAGAAGGCACTGTGCAAAGTCAGGCCATGAACTCTTCTTTGCCATAACCAAACTATCGAGTGAGCTGTTTCAGCATTTCAGGGACAATCTAGTTTCTCTGCTTTCCCCTCAGTTCAAGTCATTCGAGTGAGGAGACAAAATCATCCAAAGATTGAACTCCCTCTCGATGACTCCGCCTCTAACTGGACATTATGCTCTCAACAATAACTAGAAAAGCAAAGACAAAGCATCTTTCTTGCCTTTCTGCTGAAGTTGTTTGTTTTGGCCAGGATTAAGAGTGAGGCTGTTATCTTTGGAGGAACAGGAAGGGTAATTAGCACAGTCTGAGTTCTGCTTGCCCTCAGAGTAAACCCGGACTGCCTAAGAGCTTTTGTTTGACTTTATGAAGCTAACTGGACAACAGCCAAGCTAACACAGTTGGAAAATTTGATTGTTCAGCTTCAACAGTCTTACATTAGGCCTTATTAAACCTCGCTGTAGCTGTAAGTGTTGTACCATTTATGTCCAGAATTTAACAGCTGTTTTATTGTGCTCTCTGACATTTCACTATTTTTATCTGGATGTAGTATCAGATGAAGGCTGGACTTTATTCCCCTCAGCGTCTCTCTATTCAGTGTATTCCTGGCTACCAGCGAAGATCTGAATAAAGTATCTCCCCAGAATCCCTTTTGGAATCCTATGGGGGTTTGTTTTAACAAGCTCACAGTGAGACACCCATGTGACCTTTATGTGGCCCTCTTTTAGCAGTTCACTAGAGTCGGTGTAAGTCTGTATTAAAGCTTCTTTTATTAAGATACAAGCTCAAGAGATAATACCAGCCCAAAAGAGCTGGGATTGTAGTTCTTTCAGCCATTCTCCTTTCTCTCTCAATCTTCTTGATGTTTTTTTTTGTCCTTGTTTTTACAAATTCGTTTCTGTGTCGGTAGAATTTCTTTCATTAGAGAATGATATTTATGTCCCATTCAAATCCGCCTGTTTGGACTCATTCCAGCTTTTGAGAATCTGTGTGTCTTTGAACCGTAGAGTGTAGGAAGACGTGGACTTTGTTAGGTTACTCGATCCAGATTGTTACAAATCTTAAACACTAATTTCTTAATTAGAAGAGAAGCATGCTATGCAGGTACACACAGAACAATTGTCAAACTCTAAAAAGAATAATGTATATGTAGACCATTGCATAGTTTCCTGCACACAAAAAAATATTTAGACACATTTACAGGAACATATCAATAGAAATATCTGTACATCTTTTTGAATTGTAGATAATGTCAAAATTAATGGTTGCTCAATATCCTTTTTTTGCAAGATGGGCTAAAAGTACAACATTCTGTGCTTTGGAAGCTCAGCTGGAAATGTTTTCCAATGTTCGGTGTCTTTTAAATTGAAATGATCTTTAAATACTATGTGCCAAACAAACCCTCTTTACCCCCTTTCAGAGGCACCGTGTTTAATTTATTATATGCAACACAATTTAATTTGCGGTTTCTATGTAGGATTTAATTGTATATTAACTCAGTTACATTTTTGAATATTACTATAACTTTGCCATCGCTGACATGTCTGTCAACTCCCAAGCTGCTGACATTCATGCACATCGTAGTTCTGTATCTCCAATAAATACAGGAGCCTGTAATCAAAAACACCACCGTTAAGTCTTATTAACCAACAGCTGGTCTTGGTAGCACCCTTCTTCATCTTTCCTTTACTGTGACTAACTTCACATTTACATATGCATGTTTTATGCTGTAAAACGCCAATTAAGGAAGGTCATTGGGCTGGTTGCAATGAGTGTCTCCCCCTCTAAACACACACACACACACACACACACACACACACACACACACACACACACACACACACACACACACACACATACTTCCACACACGTCATGGTCTGTTGATCCCAAAAGCTCCCCCCACCCCCACTGTTTAAGCCTTATTGGTATATTTAGGCATTCCTACTCATTGCTCAGTCCAATAGGTTCCAAATGTCTGAACACCATTCAGAGAAAATGGTGCATGTCTGCTCAAATGGAGAGAAGGGGGGAGGCTAAAGATGGAGAGATAAACGGCGAGTTAAAGGAATATTAAGAGTTGGGGCTGTGGTGAAACGGAAAGAGAGAGGAGGAAAGATAAAGAGAACCGCAGGGTACCAGCCATCATCAGAACGTGTCACCAGCTAAACCCACCAGGGGTTTCTCCACGCACACACACATGCACATACTCTATAGTATATACCAATATCCTTGCACAGATTGTAACAGCATGGAGGTAAGGTGACATGTGTTCTCATACATAAGCAAGCACTTACACACACTTGTACTACAAACAGCAATACATAACCAAATCCATCAATGTACATATTGCCGGCAGGAAAGGAAGCAGAGACATTTATGTATAGCATATAGCACTAGTAATAATGTGACGGAACAAGTATCCAGACAATATTAAAATTATTCATACTCACACATGGCTCAGCATATACACAAACACACACACACTGACTTACCTTAAAGCCATGTTCCTGACACACAAAAGTTAACCAAGGATTCCACCTGCACAGTAACTAGAGACAAATATCCAGGGGACACCACACTGGGAAACGCATCATTAACAGCTCACACTTCCCGCTGCAGGGAACTGTGCTACACACACACACACACACACACACACACACACACACACACACACACACATGCTCACACACAGAAATGACACAGGGGGATGGCTGTCCTGACAATCATACAGGGATCCAGTCCGCAAGCATCAACATCCTCATTTCCATCCCTGTCTCAGTTGTCAATATTTGCCACAGTAGCTCACAGGAAAAGTCTAGATGCTCATTAAATAAGGTGATAGCCCGTTTCAATATTCTGTGGACTAGCCAGTGTCTTTGAAACATTTAGTGGTGGGAAAACTGGCATCTTGAATTTGTAGATACGAGTATGATACATACGGTACATTTTAGTTTTAACACTACCTTTTTTAATGTATTTTGAAGCACCAAACCTGAAGAGGAACTTAGCCCTTGGATACTCCTACACTGGTTTGTGTTTTCAAGTGAATTGCATTTCATATTGAAAGTCTTTTGTTGAATATTTATTTCAGAATGCATTGTGGTAATCTACTGTAAGTGACATGCAAACTCTAATTAAAAAGTTGAGCATTTGGAAATCTGGTATAATGTCACAAAGTAACTTGTTGCAAATAGTTAACAGTTAAGTCATGGTCGCGGACTTACTCCATCAAGTTAAAGTAGGCAATACCACACATTTCAATTTTCTTCTGCGAGTTGTGCCTCTCCTCCCACTGTTACTCTATGAGCTCTGTGGTGCGCAAGAAAATAGCAAACAGATGGGCAAAGTGCATTTTAAGGTCAGGAAAACACATTTCGTAGTGTCCCTCTCTGTCCTTTAGCTACAATGTTTATGGGTGTATTGGAAGTTTATATTTAAGTATATCTATTATTTAAGAGTCTTCATTTTCTTGTTGATGGTAACAGTGTGTCCCAACAGAATGAACAATAATCTTTTAATTCATGTCAGTGTAAATTAGCCACAGCTCCATCAAGCATATGAGATGACTTGACCTCAATACCTGCTACAACACTAAATAAAGCCAGAAAAGGACCCTATCCACCTGACACTACTAATATCCAATAAGCCCATGCAAATGGCCACCAAATAGATGCTAATAACTAGCTATCACAGGGCCCAGGAGGCTGTTGGCAAAGCTTGACACACCAACAATGCAGTCATTTAACTGTGGTCAGTGAGGTTGCCGCTTATCTGGGAATGCACAGAGGCAGCAAAGACACAGCAACACAGCCACACACACACACATGCGCACACACACACGCACGCACGCACAGTCTGTCTTACTCTGTCTCTCCTCACATACACATGCAGTCCAATTATAGAGAGAGGACGAGGCCTGGGCTGAGCGCTCCCAGTGACCTTGTTCCAGGACAGATTGATGAGGCGCTGTATCACTCCAGCAGATCAAATAACTCCTTTGTGGCCCTCATTACCAGGACTAGGGGAAATCTGCAAATGCCCGGCTTAGCCATTGTAGCATGCTATCACACAGCACTGGTTCCCAAGTAGCTGTATTTATTCAATATATAAGAACAGAGGTTATTGATACGTTTTTATCAAATATTCTAAGTGCTGCCATCTGGCAAAAAGGTTGCAGTTGTGTGAAGGGTACAGAAAATAATTGGATAAGTTGTTTTTTGATGCTACTGTTTGTTGTTCTTTCCATCCTTCCTGAACTGGCAATTTGGCAGTTGAAGGGGGAGGCATTGCATCACTTGATTTTTCTTCATTTACTGGCAGAGACCAGCGTGATGGAGTTAAAAGGTCCCCTATTATGTAAAATGCACTTTTTGATGTCTCTTATACATAAATATGTGTCCCTGGTTGTAAGGAGTCTCACAAAGTGTCAGAAAATACAACCTTCTCATTTTTCCTCCTTACCAACATCTCTAAAAACGGGGGTACAAACGAGCTGATCCAGATTTGCTTCTGTCATGAAGTCATAACCGAAATGTATTCTAGCTTTACATTGAACTCCTGGCAATGTCCCGCCCACGTGACACGTCCCAACCTATCATCCGCAATATACAGTCAGCGAGCTGAATCCCCTCCGCAGCACCTCTGTGTGTCTGTGTCTCCAGCAGGATGTCTGCAGGAGGGACTTAGAGTTGTTGTATATATAATAGATATAATGTCACTGTTCTAGTGGTAAACACTGAGAAGTGTTTCAGAAATAATGCTGAATGTGGTTTTGAACATAATATGGGGTTTAATCACGGCAGTGTTTATTTGAGTATCTTCGTTAGAAACTTCTCTCTTTAGACAGAGAGATGCGTGATGCTCCAAAGGGGCGTAGCCAGCTTCAGTTCAGCTCAAATTTAAAGCATCACAGAATCAGCACTTCAGGAACAGGGCTGAAATAGAGGGGTGATCTGTTTGGTATTTTGAGTAAAACACTTCACAGACATGTTTTTGTATAGATATTGCCCTACAATATATTGTTGAAATATAGCATAATAGGAGACCTTTAAGTTACCTGGTTGGTTTTTCTAAAACTGGTTTCTGATTTTGATGAGAAAAGAGGACTCCTAAAAATGTGTGCAGACTCTCATCACTCCGTTCCATAACAATGAATGAAATATTGTTTTATTTTTGCATCCTCCCTGACTTCCCTCTCTCATCTGGATTCCACAGTTCCTCCCCAGTTTGTGAAGCGACCAGACAACGTTTATGCCTACGAGTCCATGGACATCATCTTTGACTGTGAGGTTTCAGGCTCACCCGCTCCCACTGTCAAATGGGTCAAGAATGGAGATGCTGTCATCCCCAGCGACTACTTCAAAATAATTGTAAGTGAATCTGGCACTGTTCTGCAGGGTTAGCATGATTTATATCATCAATGTGTTATCATGAAGAGTTTGAAAATGCTAGGTCTGACGAACCAACTTTTATCTTCTTGTCTTTTTCCTTTTTCTCTATTTCTTCTCTTCGTGTTCTGCAGAAGGAGCACAACCTGCAGGTTCTGGGTCTGGTGAAGTCAGATGAGGGTTTCTATCAGTGCCTTGCAGAAAACGATGCAGGAAACATCCAGTCCAGCGCTCAGCTCATCATCTTGGATCACGGTACGCCACACACTCACTAGTTTCGAATCATTTAATCAGTTAACAAAAGAAAATCCATTCCTAATTGAAAGAATGACAAAAACACAAAATTAATTAAAAGCTTTCTTGATGAAAGAAGCTCATACTAACCACAATGATGCCTCTCACTTAGCTCTTAACAACCTAACCTCCTATGAGTTATTTTTATGGGAGCTGGAGTTGTTGAACGCTAACATGGTAAATAAACATTTTGTTATGTTTGTTAAATTGCCAAGATTCTAGATACCTCTAGCTCATATAAAGCCAGTATAAGGTTTTATCTCAGCAATAATACTCTTTCAACAAAGGCTTGTAGAGCGGCTCTTCTTTACAGTTTGCCTTATTTATAAACACCTATTTGGATGCTAGAGGCAGTGCGCATCTGTTAAGGTGTGAGAGTGTGTAGTGAACAGTGAAATGAACCACTGGGACCTTGTTAAGCTAGAGGTGACTAGGGAACCAAATTATATATGGGGCAAACATTTGAGTCCATTCCACATCTAGTGTTACAGAAATTTGTGAGAAAGATTTTAGGAGGCTTCACACAATGCACATGCTTTGATGCAACATTGGCCGAGCTGTGTCCAAACATGACCTAATGCTGGCTAAGTGAGAGCGCCTGGATAGCTGCAGCATATTCTCTCTTGCTGTACTGCTCTCTTCAAAGCCAAAAGAAGAGGTTAAATGCTAATTTCCAGAGTGGAGCTGCTGAGTGCAGACTGAGAACAACAAAAGAACTCCCCCTCACTTGAAGCAGGTGGCTAATGGATTAGCATAGTGTCCAACCGGTTGCCCTCCGGCTGTGTTTCCCTCTCTGAATGGAGGACAGTAAGTCAGAAATAATGATGACCTGCAGCTCATTGTGTGTTTGTGTACCATTGATAAGGTTCCGCCACTTTACATGGCCCCAAGTCTTTTTTGTTTTATTTGACTTGAAGATAAATGGGAGGAATTACTGCAGCAGCTGGCCTTGTGCATGGGTTCTGCCCCGAGTGTGGCTTTGAAAAAATGAACCCCTGTTTAATACATAAATATCACAGAGAACCATCTCTGAGTCTGTAGCTCTTTCACAGTAGCATTATTAGAAACACACTTAGCACCAGAAAGTTTTCCAGTGTCCTGTTTATTCATCAGTTTATTATGTAGTCATCTGCGTCTCGGATGATAGATCCACAAAATAACCAGAGTCGCAGTGCTGCTGTTTATTCTTCCTGTAAATTATTGACGTTTTGTGCTTGAACAGACACATCCACTGCTGTACTCTCCACAAATGCAGGCTCCACTGTGTCAAAGTAATTTCCTCTCTCAGAGGTGCAACGGTGAATCAATGAGAACACGTTTGAAGTCATCCTATTTTCTACAGCTCTTAGTGTTTTGTGGATATGCCTTTGTGATGTGAGGTTGAAATGAATGTCTTTAAGATCTAGCAGAGTTGTGTCTCTCTCCTTAGAGTCCCTCCTCTGTATTCTTCTCTATTTCTTCTTTGAACTCATCCAATTCAACAACCATCTGCCACCTTTCTCCACACTTCCTCTCACTTTATCTCTCCTTGTCTCTCTCAGCCATCTGCTCTCTGTGATAGTCTGGGCTTTGTGTTAATTGGGCCGTCCTGAATATTCCCCCTATACGGCTACCCCCCTCACAGCTGGACCTCTTTGTCCACTTCCTAACCTGCAAACGTACTGCTCCTGCTCTTTGCTGCCCCTGTGTGTTTCACCTCAGGTATCCTGCTCACACCTGCCAGACTCAAATCCTCCTCTCCTGAAACCTGGCCAGAAAACACCCCGTCTGTCTGCCGGCTGGGTGGGGGGGGATAAGCCAGGGACTTGCCACAGGGATAAAGTTGTCTTCACCCAACAGGGAAATCAATGGGGGTGAACTGCATCTGAACACCCAGCGGCTGCATGTTGGCTAATATTCATTAGTGGTCCTAATCTTTGCATCTTGACACTGCCAGCTGCAGTTAAATGTGGCTCCGGTGATGATTCCCACTTGTGGATGTTTGGAATGGAAAAAGGTCAGCTGTTAGCATGTGTACACTTTCTTTAGTTATTTATAGTGACACAGTATATGCTTTGTATCAATAATCGTGGCTTTTGACTCCAGTACGGTACATGCCAATGTCATGGTCCATTGTCAGAAAAGAGTGGAGGTCAGGAATAGGAATACAGATTGCAGCCGAGAACAATGTTCCTGGACATTCCACAGCCATGTGCTATAAGGGTCAGCTAGTTGCAACCAGATGTGGGTAAATAGGAGCACAAATTCCAAAAGAGGACATAATTATGCAGGAAAAGCAAGCGCCTCCTAATGTGAAACTGCCACATACAGATGCCATATTTTAGATGTGCTAGACATTTGCGTAGTTATACTAGATTTGGTTCAGGCATTGCCCAAGACAAAGAAAACAATAAATCAATGTGGTACAACTTTCCACACTGACAAAGACTTAATAATTTGTCAAATGTAATTATATATAGAGAGTTTTCAGGTTTATGTTAGTTCATTGTATCAAATTAAAACCCATATAAGCAGGAGTTTGATCAATAAAGACAATCAGGAAATGTTCTCACTAACCACTTTTATTGATCAAACGTGTACACAATGATTTCATTTCATCTCATTGGCCCTTGCTTTCTTAACTAAACTATAAATACATCCACTAATGGCTATCATGATGATTCCCTGCTGGCAGTTTCCTTTGCTGTCAACATGTAGACCTTATTGTCTAAAAGATCATGAGGGAGGTTAGTCAGCTGCAGAGGATATGCTATTTAAGGGATTATCGTTATGTGTCATCTGCAGGATAGACAGAGTGCATCAACAATTTGCAGCCTTTTCCAGGCACATGATTATGTGAAGCATTTATGCGTGATACTGTAGTAGGTGGCAATTACAGCTTGGAGAGGAAATGGGTCACGCTTTAAAACTTTGAAGTTGTGCATGCCTAGACAAAGCACTTGTTTATATGATTGTCATCTTTTCACATGCAGTACAAAGAGTAAGGCTGTGTTTGAAGTTTGATAAGATGGCAAACTAAAATGTATGCCTAATATTTGCAGTCAGGTTTCTTTCTCTGTGTAGTTCTTTAAGATCCAGAGCAGCGCTAAAACAAATATCTAGTTTTAGTTGGACTTCTGATTGTGGAGCTCTGCATTTAGCATTTACATTTTAGGAATTGCATTCTGAAGCAGGAAACCACTGCCTGTATTTCAGCATTATGCATTTTTCATTTTGAACAATAACAAACCCAAGGCTACACATGAACCTGGGAACTCCACACCCTACATACTCACTCCACAAAATCGGTGTATTTAAAATTCAAGCACCTACAGTGAAAGCTTAATATGAAAATGCAGAAACGTGCATTTAACATTAGCAAACAAAATAGAAGTGGATGCACTCATTTTTCAGTTTGCCCTTAAGTGCATGTTTTTTGCTTTTTTATGTTTGCATAAATTCAAGAGATGCACTTCCATTTGCATCTGAATACTTATTTCTTCTCCTTTCATACACTGTGCTGGCTTTAATATGGAAATCCTCCTCTGTCTGAGTTTGTCCCTCCATCTCTTCACCTCTTCGTTCCCACAGCACACATGAATAATGTTTTGACATTTGCCTCCTAGAGCCCAAGCCAAATACTTCACTGGAGAGCCTGAAAGCTTGTTTGGATGTACAAGCTGTGCGCTCTCATGCTGCTTTAGCCACGACAGTGGAGAGTCAATTTCATTGAGATGAATGAGAGGGAGGCATAATACTCAGCACTTAGCCAACTTCGAGGTAAAAGATAACACAATTCAAATAAACATCAGTCCATGCTTAATGCTGTGCAATGCTAAAACATACATTTCAGCTTCTTTATTCCATAGGCTGGTATCTTCAGCTATAATTCAGGTGGAGATGACAGTATTTCAGATGCAAATGCATTTATCTAAGCTTTTGCTGAATCCAAAGCTTAAACAGGAAAACGATGCTCCTCAATCTCTCCTTGTCTTGTCCTTATCTCTTCTTTCCCTTCCGTTTCCCCCTGCATTTGAATTTCTACCTTTCTCCTCTCCCTTTATCTTCCCCTTTATGCCATCTCTCCCCCTCTTAGACCAGTGGCAGCTAACAGAAGAGCCCTGTCCTCCCCTCCCATCAGAGGTACTAGACCCCCACTGAGAGATGGAGATGCCTCATCACTGCCTGAGTGCTCGCTGTGTCTCCCTCCAACACTCTGTGTATTTATGAGTTCAGGCATCAGGAGGGCTGGCATGATAAAACACTGACATGTGTGCTGTCCCCAAAGCTGCAACTTGACAAAGTGACAGGCACAGGGAGATACTGGAAGGGTTATTTAGAGCATCGAACAAACCGTAACTTCATTAGTAAATCAATTAATTACAGCAGGCACTAGACCTCCCTGTGAAATGACACAAAGACCAAGAGACTCTGACAGCATGGGCAGATAACTTGGCGCTGCCATTAGCAACCAAAAATGGAGACATGCTGTGACTCTCATTTGCTTTGATCCGGGCTGAGAAAGTTAACACCTTTTATAAAGATTATACCTCAAAGGATCCAGAAGTCAAGAAAACCCACACAAGCTTAATTTAGATTTACAACGCATGAAACCAAATGAAGTGGAAGTTTATCTTGCCTGTGAAGAGAAAGTAATTAAAAGAAACATGGTGTTATCTTCGTCAGTCTAACTATATTACTAATATCTACATAAACAGTGCTTCTCAACTGAGACAAATCAATTATCTAAATATGTTTGTAAAGGCAGAGAGACTTTAGTTGTTTTAAGCCACCCATTATACAAAAAACATTAACCCACAAGAAATCTATTGGCAAGAAACAACCACCCCATACAAAATACAGATAAATAGACAGCCATTACAGCAACCTGACTAAACACTGAATGTTATAGATCTGGTTGCCAGAAGCATTTCTGCTGACACCAAACCCTTTCCATCTAATGTTCAAAAAGTTGTTCGAACCCTTAGGAGAGATGCATTTTCTTAACAGAACTGAGATCTGCAGCAAATTATCAAAACAAACAGGCACTGGAATATTGGAACTGTTTCAACACAAGCAGTAATTATTTCCTCATGGACCACCGGTACACATGAGACAAGAACACAGCCGCATTAATCTATTGTTGTCACTGTGTTCAGACTCGCAAGCAGAAGGGTTTTATGTATAAATAACTATTGATGTTTTTCTCTTCTAATATCAAAAGTACACATGAAGAAAGGAGGCCTCTGCTGCCCCCGTACTGCTGTCAGAGGGCTTTGCTGTAGCAGCGCCCCTTGCTGGTTTTGGAAAAAAAGAATTTTACTTTATTATTCCTCCATATAATATAAAATGTAACTAGATCAGGATTAAAAGACAAAGAAACAGTTTCAGTTTGGGATGGCAGAGCAGCCAAAAAAGCATAGCAACATTTGAGGCAGACAAGCCTCAGATAGGGAATCGTCCCGCTACATCTGAGCATCACCGTTATTCCCTGTTCAAATCAAGAAGTCAGAATAGGCTTCTAAAAGACCCTTCCCTCCAGCCAGACTCTACCCACACTGAATAAAAGCTCAGGCCCACTTCAGGGAATACGGTGTGCTCCATCATCTGCTAGCAGGGTCATGGCGGGGCCAGCAGGAGTGAATGTGTAATGTTGTGAGCATGTGAATGTGTCAGTGCAGGGCGGCACACCGTCTCTGCTGTTGGCATGGCCTGCGTCATAAGGTTACATTTAACAGCCGGCACCCGTACGACAATGTGACAGTTAAACAACATGTCATGTACTACTGGGATACACATGATTGCACACACGTATGTTTACTTTTCTTTTACTGTACTGAGTTTGCCTTACTGAGGGCTTGATGACGTCATAGGGGTACAACTAAATTTAATTTACTGAATGCTTTTAATAAATAATTTTCCATTGTTCGTTCAAACCGGCAATCATTATGTCAAGGCCGCTCGCACCAGCCATGACTCACTTTGTTCCGTACTGCATCTCAGTCATATACCAGTGACTGCATACACACAGTTTAGGGGTGTATAAAATGACTGACAGGAGTACGTGGCTGCATCCTGCGGTGTTGATTTATGGTAATTTTTCAGGCTGCAGTTTGTATCGTTGTTTGTTTTCAAAATTGCAATTTCCAAAAGTCGACATTTATATTATAATGAACATCCCTTTTAGCATGATGCAGCAGAAACAGAGATAAGGAGGGGCCTAAAAGGGAAAGGCTTCTGTTGTTGGCAATAAAGTAATAAAGTGCAACTGGGGGATAAAATTGCCTCTAAAAAAACTAGCTGCTCTAATTCCTTTTCCATAACAAAAAAACCCCTCAATTAACCCAAAATTCACCTTTTTTCTAACAGCAAAATTGTAGCTGCGGGTCCTGTTATGCACTACGAGTGCTTTTATAACACTAAGCACCTTATCTTAACTGACAGTCTTGAGTTTTATTTGCCATTGGTGCAATAATGTTGATTTGGAACAAATATGATAATGTTTTATTTAGAACATTGTAGTTATGTTTATAAATGTTTGTGGTAATGAAATGAAAAATCAGTAGCAGTTGGTGGAGAATATTAATTATATGTGAATATATTCCATAAAAATGTTGCCTCATAGCAAAATATATTGAAATTCAAATTAGGGGATAAAGTCCTGAAATGTGCATGCAGTGTCAGAAATACTGACACAGAATCTCTTTAGCGTGCACACACGGATAGTGATTAGGGAATGTGTTCCCCCACGGGCTGTAGGAAGCTGATCACAGGGATTGTAGCCTTAATTGATTGTGAAGAGCTGAAATCAGCCATCACCAAATTGCAGTTTATCCGGAGAGTGATGGCGGAGTAAGTGTTTGTGTTGTGGCTCTGTGTGTGTGTGTGTGTGTGTGTGTGTGTGTGTGTGTGTGTGTGTGTGTGTGTGTGTGTGTGTGTGTGTGTGTGTGTGTGTGTGTGTGTGTGTGTGTGTGTGTGTGTGTGTGTGTGTGTGTGTGTGTGTGTGTGTGTGTGTGTGTGTGTGTGTGTGTGTGTGTGTGTGTGTGTGTGTGTGTGTGTGTGTGTGTGTGTGTGTGTGTGTGTGTGTGTGTGTGTGTGTGTGTGAGCTCAGACTCACAGCTCGGGCTGAACTTTTTTTGGTTTGTTTTTACTCAACCGTGGTGAAAGGCTTAGCCTTTTTTATAAATGGTCTGTCGCCTAAGTGCTAACTGCAAATGTTATGGGTGCCTATGTTGCTCTTGCTTTGCAAAGGAAAGTGAAAAAAAGTTCAAACATAGCCTTTAGTGCCTGCGTCAGTAATGTTTTTTGAAGGTCACACTGGTTATCAACACCAGTTTTACACTGTGTACGTATGTATGACGGATCGGCCTTTTCCTGACAGTCTGTTTTACACACCTCACTAACAACACGTGCCCTTTCTACAATATAACAGCAACCACCTCCAACACACACTCATCCAGGATGCCGTTGTGATGTTTTTGGACGTGGACACTCCTCTGGGTGCAGTAATTGGAAGTACCACATGGCACAAAAACATCACTTTCCCTTTACACCCTTCCCTTAGCTGCAGGCAGCTGACCCCTTTGAGCGGTGCCACCAAAGCTGGTGCTTTTATCTTTCCTTTTAGCAGCCACCCCCGTCTCCACGAGCCTCCTAGTTTCCATAAGCTAAAAGTAGAATAGTGAGTAACATCACAGCGGGACGTGGGCATCCCACTGCCTGCTCGCACCGTGTGATAGCCACTCCTCAGTGGGTCTAACCCAGGGAGGCCGCTTTATTGGTAGGAGTCTGATTAGCTGGCCTGTTTGTTATCAAGTCTCCCATGGGTGGTGCAGCTGCCCCCACTTCTGCAAACATACTGTTTGACCTTTTCAGCCCTTCTGCTGCTTGTTCAGCTCCAGTCACTTTATACAGAAAATGTTGCAAGTGCATGTATACACAGAAACACAGGGCTTTCTCTGAAATCAATTACTCCATCCCAGGCTTACTCTGTTCCCCTGGAAAGGTTGAAGTCGGTTGTGTTCCTCCAAGGTAATCAGACAGGCAGGCGGTGCTGAGAAAAAAAGCTTGTTCCCAGTCAGGGGCACTGGTGGCACAATCCTTGGGAGATGTGCAGCATCACTGGCTGTTTTGATCTGCTTGAAAGGCTAGCCCAAGACGCCCAGCATTTGGAGCATATGATTCAGAATTGTCAAAATGGAATGGAAAGGAAAGGGGGGGGTTTACACTGTATACCATAGTCGTAGTTCTCATTTGCATACAGAGTCTGGGCAAGCTGCTGTTGTCCTCATGATGGTGCATGTTTCTGTGTGTGTGTGTGTGTGTGTGTGTGTGTGTGTGTGTGTGTGTGTGTGTGTGTGTGTGTGTGTGTGTGTGTGTGTGTGTGTGTGTGTGTGTGTGTGTGTGTGTGTGTGTGTGTGTGTGTGTGTGTGTGTGTGTGTGTGTGTGCGTGTGCGTGTGTGTGTGTTAAAGCAAGGTGTCGAGGGAAACAAAGCAATCACACCCAAATTAACTCACCAGTGGCCCGCGGATCAAGTAGGTACATGTGTTTGATAGTGAAGGGACGCTGGATGTACACATGGCGGATGATTAATTATTCATGTTCCGACCCCATTCAATTACTGCCGTCATTTCCAAATGGGGATGTTAGTTATCCCCTACGAGATCTGTGGATCCTCTAAAGTTCGTTGATTTTAAACATTCCCACACATTTGAAACCCCTCTGCTCTATGTTAAGTTTGAGAACCCAGAGCAGGAACTGCCACTTTATTTATTAAAACCAAATTACCAGAAAGTAAACTGCTGGAGCTCCAAGAGTGAATGCACAAATGGGCATGCCATCATCCTTTCCAAAATTATAGCCCATACAAATGTCTTTTTTCTAGTTTATGTAGGCCCACAGGGAATTAAAGAATGTTGATTTTTGGATGTGAAGAGCAAGATATATGTAAAATTGAACGGACTATGGCATTTAAGAGGAAATCGCTGCAGGGTTTCAAAGAGACAGCTTTCTTAGTGGATAAACGAGAACACACACAGGCTTTCAGAGGTTAGAGCTGCCTGATAGATGGATGGACCATCCTTAGAAGTACAAACAACCCTCTCCATCCTACTAAAGCATTTGCTGCATCACCACATGGCATCCAGGAGGCCCACGGATCTATCAGATGGGTCCTCTCATTTCACACTTTGTCTCTGCCACCACAGGAGTGTTTAGGGAGTGTGGAGACGTAAACACATCTGTGACCTATCCAAACCTTTTATAACTGCATTCATGGCTCATTGAGGCAGAGAAGCTGAGATAGGTTATTGAATTTTTTTTTGTTGACTTCCACACTTTCTGTGTTGTAAAGTATGTGCAGTATTAACTGGCGGTAACATCAAAAGCTTAAAGTCCAATTTTTCAATATTCTGTACATGACCTTACGAGTGCTGATCCATCAAAGTTATTTCTCCTAATTTGTCTGACTTTGATGTGTCCCCTCTGGCCCCACTATCAGCATCTTCATCACAGAAAAGATGTTCCAAATATCTTAAGACCTAATGAGGAGAACATTCATTTTTGGGATTGCCATGTATTTCTTTTAATTAATAAAAGTGTATTTCTCGCCTGGGGAACCTTCCGGATTTCAAACCTTTTTGCGGTGTGCCCTAGAAAGTGATGGGAGGAACGTGGAGCAGATCCTGTTTAACATTTTTGGAGAAACAGTCTGTGATGCAAAGATTTTCTTCTACTTTCAGCCAGGTGCATCACATTGTCAGTTTAAGCCTTTGTGAGGTTTGTGTTGGACTTTAATCTCGACTGTCTATGATTATCTTAGCGAGAGAGCATGTGCAGTAACTGATATGCTCCCCCTATCTGATACTGTATCTCTGTCAGTTTCCCCCCCTCCAGCAATAAGGTGTACAAGGTGATGAAAATGTCCAAAAGTCAAATCTTTCAGCTGAGGAGTGCTGCTCTGACAAAATTAGCAGGGTGTAATTATCTCCCCTTATGGTTAAATGTATTTTATTGTTTGTATAAATGTTTTTTATTTATTTTAGTATTGCTTGTTAAGCTCTTTTTGAGTGTTGATTATTTTTTCAAAGCCTATTAATGTTTTCAACAAGCAAGTCAAGAGGAACAGAAAAACCCTGCTGGGTCAGCCTCTTTCTCTCACTCCAACATTTCTCTCGTCACATCACGTCTCCACTTGAAACATCTGTCTTCTTTTTCTGACTCGGTTTCCTTTGTCGGTGCATTAAGGAGCCGCTCAAATGTGATGAGCTGTCAGGCTCGCTCATCTTTCCATTCTTATCTAGAAAGGGAGCGAGCAAAACAAGATTGTAGAGGGAATGCATCTATGGTTGTCAGCAGTTGTTCTGAGAAAGCACCCGATTTCCACCACATTTACGTGAGAAGTGTCAATGCTTACATTACCTATACATTTAAAAAAGACATGTCTCTATGCCTTTTTGTGTTTCTTCAGAAGAAATCACCTTTGATGTATTTCAACCGCAAGCCGAGAGATATGCTCCCCACATTTGCTCTTCATGCCACTGTGGTATGTTCGGATGAAGCAGAAAAAGGCTTACAGTTCTAATCGACAGCCTGCTTTTTTGTTGGTTTTCTGAAGGCTCTGCCCAGACTTCTGGAGTACATTGTTCATTCTTGCTTTATTATTTTCTAAGGCAGATAAAAGCGTTGACTCAGTAATGGACCATTAGCATTGTGCAGGATCTGTCTCCTATGCAGTCATCATTACTGAACCACATTAGGCATGGAAACTAGTTCTGAGTAAATCCATTTAGTAAGAGCCTGGCATGGCCCGCTGAATTCCCTCTGAAAAAGGATATCTGTAGTTACAGTGCTGTGGGTGCTTCTGGCAGATATCTGCATCCAATAGATTTCTGCTCTCTTGGTGGAGGTGTATAGTCTCAGCCACTGAGGTAGGCTCTCTTATCTTTATACTCAGACCAGAGGATGAAAAAACTACTTGGCGTAACTTTACACCTACACTCACTGGGGAGCACAGCGAAGGATTTCTGGAGTTGGAAGCGAAAGATAAAAGTTATGAGGCTTTAATCAGAACTTTAGTGCTACTCCAATTATTTTAATTTCGGAGAGGGCTCTTGCTTCCGGTGAATATTAAGATGAATGCTTTGCTATGCATGTCTTTGTCTTTGACTGTTTTGCGTATTGGTTTCCCAGATTTATTATGCAGATCTAGAGTAACCTTCCTCGTTAAGCCTTAATGCCAGCCATTCATTACCTCTGGCACAGAGACTAATGGCACTATTAATCAGCTATGAAAAGAGCTTGGCAGCGGCAGTGGGAGGCTGACGCCTTCTTACTGTAACAGTTTTAGGCGTGCAAGTACAAGACAGATTGTCAGAAGGACACCGAAATCTGCCCTGCATGTCAATTACCTACAGCTGACAAGGTGTATAAAGATAGAAACTACATCTAATGACCCTTTGCATATCCCACAATTCATTTCTCATCAGGCTTTACTGTACATCTACGTCAGACCTGGCACTGATTTCCATACTATTTTTAACTAAACATACATGTCTGAAAGCTTGGCTCCACTTCTGTCAGGCCTTCATTCCTTTGTCTCAGTCAACAAGCGAAACTAAAATAATCCATATTTGCACACATGGGATCCCGTCCTTCTTGTATAGTAGGAATTTCAAGGAACCTTAACTTTATAGTGCCAGATCTAATTTCCTGTGGACTTTAGCTCGTCTTTTAACTCAGGGGTTTTCAACTGGTTTTGTCCCAGGGACCACCATTCGGACTAGAAAGCAATCCGCGGCCCACTGATGTGCCTGCGCGTGCGCGTGTGTATTTGGTGTTACATGCATAGCTCAATGCATGAAACATGAAAGAGAGGCCACGCAGATTTTATAATAATAAAAGTAGATTTATTAAATTAAATTAAATTAAAGATTATTTTAAAGAAAGAATAAAGAATAATAAAGTGTTGTGCAATTCAGTATTGGGAAAAGTAACTAAAAATGTCATGCAAAGTCAGTCTAGGTGTGTGACAAAACAACAACGGAGAACAAAAATCCAACAACACCGGAGAACCAAAATCCAACAAATGAAGACCAAGGCAGCCTCAACTGCTGGCTGGTCAGGGCTTTTATAACCCAGCCAGGACAGACCTGTCACCAATCACCTGCTGTAGAGACAGAGAGATTGAGAAAAGCAGAGAGAGATTGAGAAAAGCAGGGAGAGAGAACAGGCTTACCATTAACACAGGGCGGGGCCTAAACCCGCCAGGGTCGTAACAGTGAAAACATGGGAGAATTAGGCCTACCTGTCAGTGTGATATCTGGGCGTGGTGAAGTCCACACAGCCTGTCTATTCGTGGCGAAATGGTAGACAGAGACAGTCTCATGTCATTCTCTGGATCAAGCCTAGCCCTGTACTTATTCTTTAAGTACGCCAGTGTAGAAAAACCACTCTCACACAGGTATGTGGTTGGAAAGGGCAAAAGACACCTCATTGCTTTTGCAGCAAGCTGTGGAAATTCTGTCTGGCAACTTATCCAGAATTTAACAAGGGGCTGTGTGTCGTACATATGCCTCCTGACAGAGTCTGTGGACATCTCAATCAGCTTATCCTCTTCCACAGCCGTCAGACTTGACCCTACTGATGCATCGTCACTGAATGGGAGCAGGATCCACTTGCTGTCACGGCGCCACTCTCAGGCCCGTTTCTAGGATTTTGGGGGCCCTAGGCAAAGAAGTTGTTGGGGGCCTTTAAAAAAAAAATTTCCGCAATTCTGTGCGTTTTAATCACAAAAGAGGTCAAACATACACTGAAAAGTAGCCTTTATTATTTTTTTTATTTCCTACTGAAACTGCTGCTTGCGGCCCTTGGCCTCAGCAAATGCAGACACAATCCCCTCCAAGTCCAAAGACCTGCGGACGTCACTCTCAATTGACAGGAGTGCCAGTCCAGAGAGCCTCTCTTGGCTCATAGTTGACCTCATGTAATTCTTTATGCGCTTCAGAGATGAAAAGCTCCTCTCTCCGGAGGCAACCGAGACAGGAAGGGTCAGAAGTAGGCGCAGTGCAATGCTTAAATTGCTGTACAGGTCCAACAGCTTCTCACTGTATATGTAGTCCAGCATTTTAAATGGGCACCTGGATACTTCATCTGGAAAGGTGTGGACAGCAGAGTTGATCTCCAATGCCAAGTCGTCTGCATCAATATCATGGAGGGTTTGTTCCACTTTCCTGCATCTCTCATGCAATTTCCCAGTCTTGATTGTGGCCCTCATGATATCAATGCTGAACAGGAAGTCGTACAGGGCATACACCCCCTCCAGTCTGGAAAATCTGTCTTTTAGGCTGGTGATGGCAGTGTCAACCAAAGGCAGGAAGAAGTCCCTTCTGAAGGCCTCTTCTGGGGTCGATTGGGTTTCATCTGTACTCTCGTAAAGGAACTGCCTTTTCTTTTTACGTTGCCTTTTCTCAGGCAATTTCCTCTCAATTTCCAGATCTTCTGCAATCTCCATTGCATCCGTTTGGCTTGATGCGAGTCCATTTTCCCTGAAATCTTCTAGGTACTCTGTCACTCCCTCGGTTTCTTTTTTCAGTGTTTGCATTGAAACATCCGGGCTCTGGAGGAGCTTGCTCATATGGTTAACCTGATACAAAACGTTGTACCAGGTTATTGTGCACAGAAGAAAGGACCATGTTTTAAGCTCACCATGTAAGCTTTTTGCTGAGGACATGGTCTCTGAGTCCCCCTTCTCTGTAGCATATGTCTCCAGTGCTGACAGTCCGTCTAGTATTTCAGGTAGATGGTACCGCACTACCTTCACACTGTCAATTCGGGCCTCCCATCTCGTCCCTGAAAGTGGCTTAAGGGTGAGCTGCTTCACATGCTGCTTCAAAATTGCCCAGCGGTGCACAGAGGAACTGAAAAGGTTGTACAGTCGTTGCAGCATACCAAAAAAAGACATGGACAACACTGAAGACTTGGCAGCATCTGACACAACCAGATTTAGTGTGTGACTGCTGCATGGGATGCATAGCGCCTTGTTGTTCAGCTCTAAAATTCTTGCCTGCACACCCTGTTTGTGGCCCATCATATTGCTGCCATTGTCGTATGACTGCCCACGGCAATCTGAAATGCTGAGGTTGTGCTTCTCCAACTGGTCAAGCAGGATTTCACTGAGCCCTTTACCAGTTGTGTCTTCAACATGTACAAATCCCAAAAAATGCTCAGCAATAGAAACAGGTGTTTCACAGTTGACAATCCTGAGAACAACAGAAAGTTGTTCCTTGTGGCTGATGTCAGGAGTGCAATCCATGATCACGGAGAAGTATTTTGCTTTGTGCACTCTTCTTGCAATCTCCTGTAGGATTTTGTCTCCGACCAGCTGAATGATTTCGTTCTGAATGACTCCACTCAGGTAATGCACCTTTGTCTCTTTGCATTGTATTCGTCTGATGTGTTCATTCATTACCGGATCAAACTGTGCTAGGAGTTCCACTTGAGCCAGAAAATTCCCATTGTGGCGATCATACACGGTACTGGTAGTTCCTCTCAAAGCCTGGTTGCGTTCTGCCAGATGGGAAACTATGGCAATCACTCTCCGAATCACGCCTTTCCAGTGTTCAACTTCAAGTTGCATCAACTCCATCTGTCTTTGATCAATCAGTGTACTGGTTTGCAGTCTCCTCTGAGGTCGTGCCACTTTTTCACATTGTCACAGTGCACCTTTGTGCACTCGTGTTTTTTTAGGCGATAGGAAAGGTTCTTCCATCCACCGTAGCCACAGGTCGTTAAGGCATTGTCACGCTCACGCTTCCCGAAAACAGTACAAGGGAAACAGAACACTCCATCTGTGTGGATGGAATACACCAGCCACGATCGATGTATATTCTCACCATTTTTCATGGTTCTTTTGTAACTGTCCTTGGTGAATCTTCGAGGAGGATTGTCTAAGTTTTGCGGGAATTCAATGTCCATGATTTGCACAGGTCCTTTTTTGACTATTTCACAGCGCATACTGCTTGTTAGGACACTGGGCCAACATCCTGGGTCATCACTTAATGTGGTGCTTGCAATACCTACAGGTACCCCAGTTCTGGATGGTGGGGTGGTCTCTGCCATGTCAATGTCATCTTCCTCTTTGTCCTCCTCATGAAGTGGAGATGGAGTTGATGGCACTGTTGAAAACATATAGTTGCAAATTAATTTATAGCACAATTGCCATGTGGTAAGTACAGCAACTAGGGAATGGTGATCTACTTGTATAATGCTTTAAAAAGAAAGGGTCATTTTAATACACTTTCATAGCACATGGGTGTTAGGTGATAAGTTGAAATTGTGCGGCTTAATGCACCTTCTGTTGAACCACTGCTGGGAAGTGGTGTGGATGCTTCCACTTGCTCCTCCTCAAGTCGTGATGGAGTTGATGGCACTGCTGAAAAATATGTAATTACAAATTAATTCATGGCACAGTTTCATGTGTGAAGTACGACAACTAAATGCTTAAGGTATGGTGATCTACTTGTGTAACGCTTTATAGCAAATGGTCATTTTAATACACTTTCACAGCACATGCTGCTATAACTTTGGGTCACTATGATAGGTGATAAGTTGAAATTGTGCGGCTTAATGCACCTTCTGTTGAACCACTGCTGGGAAGTGGTGTGGACGCCGCAATGTTGTCTTCCACTTGCTCCTCCTCATAAACATGTGACGAAGACGATGTTGATGGCCCTGATGCAAAAATAAATAAATACATAAATAATATTCTTTTTATTTATATTGCACATTTTGCATGCATTGATCTCAACAACTCAGTTATTCATTAACATTAGTGAATGTCCCACATATTTGAAATGTCCAGAAGACTCTGTGGGCAAGTGGAATGAATACACACAACTATGACTTGAATTAGAAAAATGTAAAGTCATTTTGATAACATCAAGTGTGTTGATAGAAGGCACTAATAATAGGTAGAAAAGAACGTTACCTTCAGTAGCACCAGAGACAACACTTGGTAGAGCGGGATGAAGAAATTTCAGCAATGCCCCTTGGAGAAAGAATAAGTACTGTATGATTAGCTTGGTTATTTTTCAAATGCTTTTGAAATCCTATCATTTTACAGTCTGATAATTGTGGTGAAATAGATATTAAAAGCATTACACACAGTTCCTACTAGGCGGTTTAGTGGCGGTTTCTATACGACTACAGGTGAAGCACTGCTTCACCAAAAAAAGTAAAAAAAATAATAATAATAAAATCTTACAATAATCCCGTTTTCACTGGTTTGAAAACAGAAATACAGTCACTAAGACGAGCTGTTTTCCTGAAATCAATTCTGTGAGTGGCAACAGCGCCATCCCCGCACCCGTGGTGTGTCTGTGTGTGTCTGTGTACTGTCTGTGTCCCATAGAAAAAGCTCAAAGCTATCGGTACAGTTTTTAACGGTGGTCCAGTGGTATTTACAGCTATCATGGAGACCAACAACAACAAACAGCAGAATAGGTTTAGAAAAGGATTAATTGACACTAAAGTGGCTGTTTTCTTCATGTGGCTGATCTGCGCCGGGATGTTAACCGTTAAAATGTAAATAAAGTAAGTAAATCAACCCAATGGTATTCTAGCAAAATTATTGTAAACTCCCATGTTAATCTCCTATTAAATAGCTAGCTACTACAGGAATAACTATTTCACTGGTTGTCTCAAGGCTCTAACGACTGAAAACATATGTGAAGTTTATTTAGGATATTAAGAGGAATTAATCGTTGATCAATTTGGCCAGCTGATAACGTTATGAACTTATAGTGAAGTCAAAGGTAGCAGTTTAAGTTTGGTTAGCATGCTAGCATGCCAAACCACTGGTTCCTAGCTAGTCGTCGTTACAACCTCGCTACTCTAGCAAAATATGGTATACCCTGCCTGGCACAATTTTCATGTTGATTGTGTATATTCTACTTACCGGTGTCTTGTTTTCTTTTCTGCTCCTCTTCCCTTTTCTTCTTCTTTTTTTGATTGCCGGAGAGATAATTTCGCTTCATTTTAATTTTTCACTTTTCACTTGCACTTGACGCTGTCGCGCTAATGCATGGGAAAGGGGGGCCCCCTCGAGCTGGGGTATTTCGACTACAATGTGTCGTTGCGCTTTTCGGACATCGCATGCTCTAGGGAGGCGCTGTTGCTGCCCTCGCAGTCGCAGCAGAGCCCTTCATATACAGATGACTGCTTATTATTATGAAGCTATTTAAAATCGTCATTGCTGTTGAATACATGACCTGTCTTATTGGTATGCATGTTGTTTGATTCATGTTGCATTTGTATCAGACTTTTCTTTGAATTTTGAAAAAAAAAAAAAAAAAAAAAAAAAAATCTTAACCTGTCGTCTTTGGGGGGCCTCCTCCTACTCGGGGGCCCTAGGCAATTGCCTACCATGCCTACCTGAACGCGACGGGCCTGGCCACTCTTCCGAATCAGTGAAGTACTTTGCGAATTGACGCACAAGCTTCCTCAAATGCTCACATATAGTGTCGTTGATGTCAGTGCTGTCAGGGTATTCCTCAACTGAAGGAAACATCGCCAAGTTATTGCTCTCCACTCGTTCGATCCACTTTGACATTTTTTTCACAAATGCGTCGAGCTTCTCGTAGAGCTGCATGACGTTTGCATCTCTCCCTTGCATGGAGCTGTTCAACTTGTTCAGCTCTGCAAAAACATCTGTGAGGTACGCCAGCTTAGTTAACCAGTAACTATCGTTGAAATTGGAAGCCAGATCAGAATGCTTCTCGCACAAGAACTCGTAGATAGCTCCGCGTAGTTCAAACACACGGGCGAGCACAGCGCCGCGAGACAGCCAACGCACCTCTGAATGATAAAGGAGAGAGCTGTGTTCACTTCCCAAGTCATGGCATAGGGATGAAAACAGGCGTGTATTCAATGCGTTTCGTTTTATGAAGTTGACCGTCTTGACAACGACATCAAACACACCACTGAGCTCAACACTGAGATCTTTGGAGGCGAGAGCCTCTCTATGAATCAGGCAGTGTGTCCAAATTACCCCCGGAGCCACCCTCCTTACATGCGCAAACAGTCCAGTCTTGCTGCCACTCATGGCTCGGGCCCCATCGCTGCATAATGCAACGCACCTCTGCCACGAGATATTGTGCTCCGTGAAAAAATCGTCCAGTGCTTTAAATATTTCTACACCGGTAGTTCGCCCGGGCAGTGGTTTGCAAAAAAGAAATTCCTCGCACATAGTGCCACTGTCCTCGTATCGCACAAATGTTAACAGTTGCGCATCATTAGTAACATCTGTCGTCTCGTCGATTTGAAGGGAAAACAGAACTGTCTGAAGTTTTGCCATCAGCTGGTCTTTGACATCATTTGCCATTTCCCCAATTCGTCTTCCGATTGTGTTGTCTGACAACGGAATAGTTTTTAATTTGTTGGCACATTCTTCGCTTACCATAGCTCTGCACATATCTATGGCTGCTGGCAATATAAGCTGCTCTGCAATGGTATGGGGCTTCTTACTTTTTGCAACCCTGAGAGCGACCAGATACGATGCTTTCAGTGCGTTTTCATTTATTTTTGCACTCTTCCTCATGGTAGCCTGCTGTCCTTTGAAATCACGCAACATCTGTTGCATGTACTCAACGGGTTTGGCCTTCAAGTGGACGTGATGCGTCTCCATATGCCGCGTAAGTTTCGACGGCTTCATAGCTTCATTACAGAGAATTGTTGAACATACGAAACACAGTGGTACCTCCTCTCCTGCTCTGTCTGTCGTCACTGTGAATCCATATTTAACATATTCCTCATTGTATTTTCTTTTTCGTCTTTTTTGCGAAGTTGACGCTTCGGAAGCCTGTCCTTGCCCTATCGTGGCGGCCTGTCCCTCTGTCGTGGCAGCCTGACCCTCTGTCATGGCAGCCTGTCCCTCTGGCACTTTCCTCACTACAAAACGATCCATTGGTGCTAGATATATAGCTAGACTAGTACATATGTAACAAATGTTTGCTGTACTACAACCTATCTTAAAATACTCTCGTCGGCTATGCTTATAAATGTGTGTCAACTTTGCTCGCAAGACTGTACGTAATGAATAATAAGTGAGGTTAGCGACGCAACTCATTACCATTAGCGAATCACAGGCTACCATAGACTGGATAGGCGCAAGGCTACATTCTGTCAGCTTGAATTTCCTTTATATTATTTCAAACATATTTTTCACGATATGTAACGGTATTCTGAAATGTGTTGAAATATCAAAGCGAATTTATATTAAAAAAAAACAATGGTGAACTGATCAACATAGGCTCTTGTCACGGACCACATGCAATGCCGCCGCGGACCACCAGGGGTCCGCGGACCACCGGTTGAAAACCCCTGTTTTAACTGATAACAAGATAAGAAATGTTTTACATGAAGGTCTAAATGCATTATCCTGCAGCTACAACTACAAACTATAATATCACATGCCTTTATTATGTTAGTAAGTTGCTCAGACAGTCCGTCAGTCTGTCGGTCAGTCCGTCATTTCACGGTTTGTGTTTTGGTCTGCTATTCGACAGTTTAGCAACAGGATTTTTTGTATCTTTATACCTTATTTATTTTCTTGATCTTTCCCCATTGTTTCCTTTCTGTGTACACCATTCCCAACATTACATTCAGTATTTCACTTTGTTTGTTTTGACAGTGTTTTAACTAATGAAGGGTTTTATGTGTTTATTTTGTTTGGAAATGAGTCTCCAATAGTAATTTATGACAGTATTCGCTATCTATTATTGCTACTTATAATCAATTTGGTCCTGGGATTGTGTTCCCTTCACATTTTAGTTATGCAGGAAGTGCTTCCTCAACAACAAACAGGCCTCAAGCGCTTTGTTTATCCTCCAAAGCGGCTTATTGTCATGTAGTGATGGCCTCATGATGGGTCACCAGAAACGTGTGCTTTTTCTTCAGCTGTGTGTTCGTATCTTGTTAAATGAGGATAATGGTTTAGCATCTGGTAATTTACACAGCAGTCAAAAGGTATTAGGGCAATTATATGTTTTCCTCTGCTTTTGGCTCGATTCCAGCAAACTGGATTTGTACTAAAGGTTAGCTTTGAGGTTAAGTGTTGACGTCCAGCTTTAAGATTGTTTGAGGTTATTGGGGGACTACTCCTATCCATTTATAAACATTACTCGCTCAACCTTTTCTTACTAAACATACAGACAAGGTATTAAAAGTGTTTTAATGACCAACCTGCGGAAAAGTCTTGACTGGCCATCAGTCACCTGAATCAATTCATCTGATTCTTACTTGCCAAAAACCTGACTGAAGGCCCACTGGAGATATTGAGTGTCTGCTGATATCTATGAGCTGTAGTTTTTGCCAGACATCGACTTTGCAACCAAACATCATAAAAGATGAATCGATTTTGTTTTAGGTTTGTGTCAAATAATCTGAAATGAAATATTATAGTCAGCACCTTTACCTCATAAATCATTGTTTCATTTCAAATATAAGGTGCTGTAGTACGGAGCCAACGCAACTCAAAAGTTGTCGTTTGCAAAAGACGGAACTTGCGAACGAACACACACACGTAAACATACATAGAAACAAACACTGTGACATTAATATAAAACTAAACTCTCCTTCAGAGGTTTGTGTAGATGCGTATTGATCACAGTGTGTGCGTAATGGAGAGGGGAAAAGTGGACCGAAATAGCAGCAAATGCTTCATATCACACCAATCACAAAAGTCAGTCAACTGCGAATTTGAAATGTAAACAAATATTGAAAGCTGGATTAGTGGTTAGCTCACATGCAACGACAGACAAATAGGCCAGCGGTCACTTTGCTTTTCAAAACAATTTCACCAGTAATAATACACCATTTGCACTCAGCACTTTTTCTGCTCCTTTTCTGTATTTCAGCCTTACACTCCTGTCCATTTCCTTGACCTGCAGACAAATGGAAATGTCATACAGACTGACATTCTTTCCGTATGCTTTCGTTTCGCCCACTTGCCAGGCAAATGGAAAGCAGATCTCGCAGAGTCTCACCACAGATTGTTCATCCAAAATAAAACAACCACCAAATTAAATCACAAACATTTCTGTGGCTAGGCTGTGGATTGTGGAGGCAAAAGTGTATAAAAAACATCATCTGGGGTGTTGAGAGAATTTAGACTTCAGAATAAACTTTATGGTTAGACTTGAGTTGTTTTACTGTGTCTGAAATGAAATGTTTAATTCCCTGAACATATGGTTTTTCTTGTGTGCATTTGAGAGGTGTCTTTGTCCCATTCATACAAACTCTATGTGTGTATGCCAGTTTTTATTAATAAATGTTACCCAAAATGCTAACCAATCATTTTTAATCACAAATGATTGGCGGAAAAGCCGTCTTTTAGAATGTAATTTTAACGCTATGTTCTGCTCCCACCATAGAGAGTTGTGTGTAGATCTGCATGTGTAGTCCCCCTTGTATTGTGCTTTATTTGTCAGCTTTGTGAATGTAGTAGAAATATTTTATTTCTGTGGTTCCTTGTCACGCCAAAAGGCAGTTTTTGTTACGTTGTTGTTATTTTGTTTTTTCTTCTTTTTTTGTTTCCTTCCTTTCTTTCGTTTCACTGTCATTTTTCCATTTCAACCCCTATCCTCTCCTCGACCTGTTCCTTTTCGGACGCCTCTGCGTGACTTTTCTCTCACCCACTCCCACACTGCCACGGTCTCCTTCCCCTCCCTGTCTCGCTGCACCCAAACCTCCCTCCACCCTCCTCCTCCTACTCAAAACCCAAAGATATAGCCCTGCCCTCTTTCCCTCCCCCCTCACTGACTCCTAACACTACTGACCATGTAACGCCAGGCTCCGGAGGTGTAGCCACTCCACTGGGGCCCTCCCCCTCTGCCCCTCGAGATGTTGTGGCTTCGCTGGTTTCCACCCGCTTCATCAAGCTGACCTGGCGCCCGCCAGCCGAACCTCATGGAGACGAGTTAACCTACTCTGTGTTCTACAGCCAGGAGGGCACCAGCAGGTAGTACACACACTAAACTGTAGTACTGCCAGGAGGGTACTAATACACACATTACTGCTGCAGTCAGCAGGGCACTAATGTACATGCATTCCTGTGCAGGAGTGTCAGACCACTTTGGAAATGCCTAAATAAAGCAGTTAAAGCACTTATCATAGCAGTAAATGTTAATTAATTAAAAACAAACTTCCTTCCGCAAAGGGTTACCTTTTTTTACATTCAAGTATAAACAAAACAAGTCAGGCTCTCTCATAATTTCCCCCAGCTTCTTGAGAAGAGGATTTACTGTATATGACTGAGGAGGAAATTAAAGAAGCTGAGAGGAGTTTCCACAACTTCAGCATTTTGGCTATGTTTTATGTTTTCCCTATGAAATAGCTGTAAGTCATTCTCAGTAGTGGCCTTATACATAAGAAGTGTTTTGCTCTGTACTAGAGTTACAGATGTAAATGCATAAATTAGTATCTGTGAGGATACATGGAGGGTACAAATAATGTGTACACTAACCAGTGTGGTGGTACATGTGCTATTTGCCTCAAACAAACTAACGGTTTTCTACTGTAGAGACAAATGAGTGCTAATGTGCTCATCATTATTCAATTACTTGATTGATTGATTATTTAATGGACAGAAAAATGTGTAATTTATCAAACATTAGCTGTTTTCTGCTTTCCATGTGTGAGGATTTGCTTTTATATACAATTAAAGATTATATAATTAATTTGGTAATCAACACGTTTTATTTGTAAACGTATATTTGAAATGTATGAATTCACAAGATTCTAAATGCTCTGCTGCTATGCGCTTGTGTGTATGTCCATCAGGGAGCGGGTAGTGAATACCAGTCGTCCCGGGGAGATGCAGGTCACCATCCAGAACCTCATGCCAGACACCAAATATCGCTTCAGGGTTGTGGGCCATAATAGCAATGGACAAGGAGAGAGCTCTGCATCACTCAAAGTGGCCACCCAGGCTGAAGGTAAAGACACACACACACCTACACACACCTACACACACACACGGCCATTTATATGTGTTCAGGAAACATAAACATAAAGGCAAACTCCAGCCAGTTGGTTGGAAACATGCTCACACTGATGCAAACAGGATGCACTCAAAAGAAGCTCACAAATGTGCAAATAAACATTCACACAAACAAATATTCACTCACATACAGTAACAGCACACACACACACACACACACACACACACAGGCAGTGACATATTAGAGGTTGTTTGGTGATGTGTGTTAAGGCAGACCACCCAACAACACACCAGAGAAATGCAGCGTTTTCTCTTCATAAGCCCCTTCTTATTTATGCCCCAACATTTACTATAGTGTGTGTGTGTGTGTGTGTGTGTGTGTGTGTGTGTGTGTGTGTGTGTGTGTGTGTGTGTGTGTGTGTGTGTGTGTGTGTGTGTGTGTGTGTGTGTGTGTGTGTGTGTGTGTGTGTGTGTGTGTGTGTGTGTGTGTGTGTGTGTGTGTGTGTGTGTGTGTGTGTGTGTGTGTGTGTGTGTTGCTTTGAACCAGGCCTACCTGAGTAAGGAATGTTTGAAATTAGTATTCCAGTCTTTTATCTGAAACATTTTCCTCTCCCGGTCTGCAAAGAGATGCTGTACAGAAGCTCATTAGGATGTTTAAAGTGGAGGACACACACAAGTTATTGAGGAGAGAGGGGGCAAAGTGGTTCTTCTTTTCTCTTTGTGTCTGGGAGTGTAATCCTTCCCATGGCTGCTGCTGTTTCACCCACATTTAAAAATGCTGTAAAGGGGATTTCCCAGCACACTGTCACGGTGGACGTCCCCCACCTTTGGGCTCAGCCGCAGCTCAGTCACTGTCACTTTGTAGGTCAGCTGCCGTTACTCTACCTGTGTCCTTGGTTGGAGGGCGGACGGATCGACACAGAAATACACATACACACTGCACGTTAATGCCTGCGAACAGGCACCTAGACACCCGTGGGGATAGCAATGAGGGCGGGCTGTACCTGTGCAGTATATCTCTGTCGTGTGCGTGCACTTTTAGTGTAAGAACAGGCTACGAATTGGAGCTTAAACTCTTGACCTACACCTGAGTGCCAGGTGTATGCACACATCTCTGCAGCTGCAGCAAGTCACCTCTCTGCAGAAACTCGATACATGCACACAAACTCAAACCCACACAAATGGGAGCTTCTGTCTTTAAGATATTTGAGGTACAGACACATATCTATCTCCTTTGTGGGATGTTAACCTCATTGTCAATGTTTAACTTTGAATCAATTGTGGCACCGTACAAAGACAACAGGAAATGTCACAACTGTCCATAAACTCACTCAAAGGTAATCGCTCACTTCTGAGTTTCTCTGCAGTACTGGACCTGCTGCTTTCGGGGTTAAATCCCATCCCCATTACCATTGTTATTGGGTTAGCCGTTGATTTTAGGACAATTAAACTATTGAAATACAAAGATTACTTTCTACCTTTTTAAACTATAACAAAGTAACTCGTACATTCTGTGTATCTTGTTAGATTTTGCCCGTCATTATTGTGTGTTTCTAACATTTTAAGTACTTCTTGGTGGTAGCAACATATCAGTAGTATTCAGCTACAACGCAACCTTTTAGGGCAGTGGTAGATATTTTTTTATGTTAGCTCTATACGCCAGCAAATTGGAAATAATTTAAGATATTTGCTTAGATGTTAATGTTCTAACTGTCTGCTATAATTAAAGAGTGTTTACATTTGCATCAGGCGAACAGTGTAGGAATAATAGCGGAGTAGTTTATTCACACTCCCCTAATCTACGTGGAAGTATAGAAATCTGACACATTCACATTAACGTTAATGGTTTGTTCTCATTTGTTTTTTTAGGATGTTAGATCCTATTAAAAGTTTAAAAGATATGATCTTCACTACAAAATGAACACAGTGCCAAGTTTAAAGCTGTACTTCAAGATGTAAAACCACAACAATATTTACATATCTGCCCTTTACTGTTTATTTCACAAGAAATATCACTGATACACAGATGAGTTATAATTCACTCTAATCTAATCCTAATCCTGCCCCTTATTTTGAATAATTACACGCAGTAAGATAAAGTGTCAGGCGTACTGAATCTAAGCCTGAGGCAAATGTTGCTGGATTGCAAGATGCACATTGATGATTTTGTTGGGGCACACCTTCAGTTTGTTTGTCATGGGAATAACAAGAAAATCTACATGGCTGTCAGCCCAGTCCAGAGGGAATCGCTCTCCTCGGGGCTGCAGCCGGCTGAGCCGTCCTTGGTCTCAGCTCTAGCTAACACAGGGAAATTAGGCTTTAAAGGAGCCAAGAATGTTTTTCTGGCAGCAAAAATGGACATGCTAAATTGCGCTCCTGTCTTCCAGATGCAACAAAATGTGTGAAAAAAAAAAATGGAGAGGACTCAAGATAAAGCAATACACAATTGTCATGTTTAATGGTTTTCTAATTCCTGCTCTCCTGACTCAGTTTCAAGTGCCCGGTCCTGCTCCGAACCTTCAGGCAGTGTCAACACGCCGTCCTCTGTCTCTCTGAGCTGGGACAAACCCCTCACTGGCAACGGAGAGATGCTCACCTACTAGTGTTCTACACAGACAAAAGCTTGACAACGAACAGGTAGGCAATGGTCTGCACTCACTTTTCAAAGAGTGGCAATAAACTGGGCAATAAAAGGCTTGATGGAAAAATAAAAAAATGATCAAATAAAGCTCAGGATATAATTTCAGATAAAAAAATGTTTTAAATGAGTTTAAACAGGGGTAATATTTCCTGCATTACATTTTTTTTGTGTGTGTTTTTCCTTCCTTTTTGTAATTTCATATTATCAAAAGTTGGGTAGACCTGCAATGAACATAATTGTCTCATTCTTGTACCTTGTAAGAGGAGAAGTACTTCATGTAGCTGCCGCTTGCTTTTTCGAGGTTCATTAGATAAAAATAATTTCACTTCCTAGCCTAATTTTAAATGTGATGAGTAAGGTGTTCCTAATCATTAGCTTTTCAAAAGACTCTTTGTACTGCTTTTGGCTATACTCTCGATTATGCATCTCACTCAAAATGTGTATTGTGCAAAAAAGAAAGCAGATATGATTCACAGAGTTGTTCTCTGCAGTCTAACCCCCGTCACAGGAGTGGGGAATTCAGCTGGTTAGATATTGAGGGCCCCCAGCAGAGCGGTGTGCGAGCCAGTGAGGCATTAAAAAAACCTTTAATATGATAATGGATGAAACGTCATCCAGCTACTGAGTAATGATGCTTCAGCCCCTGGAGGGAAAAAGAGCCCGAGATGAGGTGAAAAAGGCAAAGAAAGAGAAGGGTGGAAAAGAAAGAAGTGAAAGGAATGGGGGGGAGCCAGATGAAGAAAAATGCAGACTGTAAAGAGAAAAAATTTTTAAAGGGCGGGGGGAAATCAGGGAAAACCCCGTGATGACTTCCAGGGTGA